>NC_049205.1:62639490-62769490 GCF_013347855.1 Anguilla anguilla
TGCTCCGAGGCTCTCATTATACGCACCTGTGGAAAGCGAGCAAAAAAAAAAAAAAAAAAAAAGGCCTCCTCGCCCCACAATGCACTGGGGGGGGGGGGGGGGGCGCGGGTCTCAGATCTGTCCCCGGGAGAGAGGAGAGGTGTCCTCTGGGATAGGAAGAGACTCCCGCTCAATCTGTCGTTCCCCGGAGGAGAGGGAGTTAGTATTCACTCATCTGTATTCTCGCCAAAAAAAACCCCCAAAAAAAACCCCGCTAACATCCATCACTCCGGTGAACGAACGGAGCCAGGAGAAGCTCTGGAGAAGTTCCCGTACTGCAAGGGTGCAGAACGAGGGGCCGCTCCGTTTTGGGATTTTGTGCCAACTTCTGCTCTTATCCCAGCGTGCATTGGGTGAGAGGCAGGAATACACCCTGGACAGGCTGCCAATCTATCGCTGAGCAGCACACACACACACACCATTCACTCACACATTCATACCTTTGGAGTCTCCAATTTGCCTACCTGCATGTCTTCGGACTGTGAGAGGAAACCGGAGTACCCGGAGGAAACCCACGCGGACAAGGGGAGAACATGCAAACTCCACACAGAGAGGCCCACAACCTTCTTGCTGTGAGGCGACAGTGCTACCCACTGCACCACCGTGCAGCCCAGTTATTTCATTATCTCAGTCATACCTTGATCTGACATTTCTATGGTTCCTCAAGTACAAGACTGAACCGGCATAGTTCCTGCAGCTAGAAGAAAACTGAAAATAAAGTAACTAGTTGGAAGAAAAACCAGCAGACAGGCTCTCCTGGACTGGAGTTGTGCATTCTTGCCATACAGACACTTGCAGATCCAGCCAACTTGGATGTTGAAGTGTTTTCCATAAATAGTGTATTTTTAGGAGGCTTCCCCCTGTCTCTACCCTGCTGTTACCCGCTCCAAATCGGCACGGCAACTGGGGGAATAACACCCCTGGGAGGGGGGGGGGGAACCCAGTGCCATTCCCCGACCCCCCAGGAGGAAATTCAACATTCAGCAGAATGCTCAAGAAAACACTATTATGACAGCAGGCACACTATATTATTTTTCTCAGCAGAAAGTACTCAAATATTCCAACAGTTCTGCGGAGTTTTCATCCCGAATGTTTGACTTTTTTGTCTTTTTTTTTGTCAGTGAGGACTTATTTAACAGCACGGAAAACTTTGAACTTTCCAAATCCGCCCCCTCTCAACAGCCTCTTGTCTCTCTTCTCTGAAAAAAAGAGTCTTAAAAGTCTCAGAAATGTCTGAAGATGTGCATACACTTTCAACATTAAGACATTGGAAGAAATTCTTTTTTTTTTTCCCCAAAAGAAAAACATATGCAACTGCAGTGAATATGGTGAGTGATATCCTTATTTCTTCATCAAAGGAACCCGAATAACGAACTGAAGTACCGACAGGTGTGTGCTTCCAACTTCAGTGTTTTGCTCTTTAATGCTCTTGGTTTTATTTTCCGAATTTCGTGCCACTGAGTCACACAAGGTTGGAAAGCTGTTGAAAGGGTGGAAGCTGTTTTTTTTTTTTTTTAGACTGTCAGGCAGATACGGTGGCGGTGAAATAATACCTGGAAACAATGCAAGGCGTGTTCTCTCCACCCAGTTAAGGAAAGGACACAAGGATGTAGGGATCGAGAAAACGTGTATTGGGCCAATGAAACATCCTCGTTGAGTCGAGCATCGGTTTGACACCACGTAAATTACAGACGTGGCAGATGGAGAGAGCCGGATCCATAGGTCGATCATTTAAAGAACACAAACGTGTTCTTCAAAAACAATACTACCGCAAAGGATGCACTCGTGTTTCCTTGCTCAAGCATCCTTCGGGAGACCTGTGATTGGTGGAACTCCTCTCTGTAGTGTGATCTGAGTGGCTGCCCAGCCTGAAGCAGGGCTGGGTCCTAGCCTCTCCCCGTTGCGGCTCACGTGTTAGCCAATGCTGTGGTCCAAGCCGTTTTGCTGCAGTGGCAAAACCGTTCGCATTCAACAACCAACCAAAATCTGTTAACGCTTCAAGGTTATCTTTGCTTTGCATTGCATTACACTGCATAGATCTTGTAGCTGTTTGTTCTGAAGGCACTGAGAGAAATCATTCAAAACAGTGATGTCTTATGATTTTCAGGCTCTCCAGTTTTGCCCATGTTATGGCCATGCAGATTACAATTCAAATACTGTACATGCAACAACAACAACAAAAACAACTAAAAAAACAAGCTAAATTCATATAAATTCATACAGAAGCCCATGAATAAATAAGACTGCGGGAGCTGAGAGGGGGAAAATAATCACATCTCACAGGGCCCTGCGGTCGCGCAGCTCGCACTCGTTACGGCTCGCGCCACTTAGCGAAGCAGCGCTATGACCGCAGCGTGAAAACCTTCTGACAGGAAGAAGGGAAGATGGGGAAAAAAAAGATAAAAAGGGGGCTCGCCGTCGACCTGGAGCGCAGTTCAGGCACACGGCGGCGGCGGCGGCGCAGGCTAACGGCGCAGGCTAACAGCGGAGGCTAACGGCGCAGGCTAACAGCGCAGTGAGAGGAATATCAGTCCGGCTCTTTGGCTTCTCTTCAGAGACGAAAGGAAGTACCACTGGAACTTTTTTTATTTATTTATTTTATTTTATTTTATTTTTTTACCCGGAGGTGATGGAGACTTGTTTATACAGAGAGAGAGAGAGAGAGAGGGAGGGGGGAGAAAGAGAGAGGGAGAGGGGGAGAGAGGGGGAAAAGGGAGAGAGAGGATGAGAGAGAGAGAGAGCATGGATACAACTATTTGTGTCTCCATTCAACCAGGGACTGTATTTTCAGCCCATAATGCATGCGCTCCACAGTGCTTTCTGCTTTGCAATTTTTATAAGTACCCCATGAATAATGTGTTCTGCATAGCTATTTTTCCAGTATATATAATTTAAATTATTTTGTTTTCTTTTATTTAAGCAGATTCGTGCTCACCAATGACTTCTTCAGACAGACAGACAGACAGAGACACATACACACACACACACTCCTCTAACGGGGGCTCAGAACTGGGTTCAATCCTCCAACTGTTGGGCAGCTTTACGTGATAGCCAGTGAGGAGGGGATGATCCTCCAATCAAAATCGCCTTCAAATCAGAATAACCCTCCAATCAGAAACACCCTCCTATGAGAAACATCCTCCAATCAGAATCACCCTCCAATCAAAATCACCCTTCAATCAGAAACATCCTCCAATCGAAATCATCCTCCAATCAGAATCACCCTCCAATCAAAATCACCCTCCTATCAGAATCACCCTCCAATGGAAATCATCCTCCAATCAGAAACACAGAGGCAGGGGACTGTCCACCGCAGTTCTCAGCAGGAAGAAAAAAAGATGGCAGCTTTTCATTCATGCGAGCCGTGAGCGTTAACTGCCGTTTCTGTGGCGTGTGCCCAGTCTCTACCCTGCTGCCAAAGGCACAGGTGGTCTTTTAGAGTCCAATTAAAAGCAAATGTAGAAATAAATGAATAAAAGTGATTTTGTTTAAAAGAGGCTACATTGCGGGCGGGGTCCAGCAGCCTGGCAGAGCCGCGTAAGACTGGCCGTAGCTTCGCTCGTGGAATGAGGGATTTGAGTCGGTGGGAGGTCTCCTCACGCACACACAGTCTTTGTTCTATTCTAATTCTGTAAACTCGTTATTCTTTCATAATTGCTTTTATTATTATTTTTTTTTTAAAAGGAGAAAGACCCAGTTACATTTTTTCAGTCATATTAGCTGCGTTTGTCTTTAGTTTCAGCCCTTTGCAGATACAGACAGGATTCCTCATTAAAGGACTGACTCGTTCACCACAGGGACAACATTTTTACCAAGACAGAGAGCTTTGTGAATGCTGTTCATCTTAAATTATAAAGAGTACTGGGAAAAGGGAAGAGATGTCCTAACTTAAGTACCGGGTTCTTGTTTATAAATAATTACGTAATTAAAACGCATTTTTGTATTAGGGTTTAATACTTGTTGGCGCCTTGTTAACAGAGAATTTATCTTTTTTAACTTCAGAGCAAGGGTTGATGAACACTCAGCCAAGCCTGTCTGTAGTGGTGATACTCTCTATGACGCTCCACTAAAACAGGCTAATCTCATCTCCCTTCTCAGGTGAGCCTGTGGCTTCAGTAATGCTGAACCAATGTGTCACCTCGTTCTGTAAAATAGAGTATCTCACTCGACTCGGTGGGGGGGAAATACATTTTCAGTGATGTGTGATATTTCCGGTTCATTAGGATTTAAACGGAAGGCAACCCTACATGCTCTGACGCCCTCTCGTTTTAGTGCTTATTTGAAATAAATTGAGTCGTTCGAGTCACACACATGCACACAGAAATACTGCATGAATATATGCGTGCACACACACATACCACACGGATAGACTCATACCACGAGCACACATGCACACACACACACACACACACATACCACACGGATAGACTCATACCACGAGCACACATGCACACACACACACACACACACATACCACACGGATAGACTCATACCACGAGCACACATGCACACACACACACACACACACACCACATGGATAGACTCATACCATGAGCACACATGCACACACACATGCACACACACACACACACACACACGCACACCACACGGATAGACTCATACCGCATGAGCACACATGCACACACACAAAACAAACACGCACACAAACACACACACACACATACCACACGGATAGACTCATACCATGAGCACACACACACACACACACACACCACACGGATAGACTCATACCATGAGCACACATGCACACACACACGCACACCACACGGATAGACTCATACCACATGAGCACACATGCACACACACACACACACACACACACCACACGGATAGACTCATACCGCATGAGCACACATGCACACGCACACAAACACACACACACATCAAAATTCACATGCACACACGACACTTACATGCGTGCACACACACACACACACACACACACACAATAACCAGCAGCCAAGGGGGATAACTCAGCTGTGCAAGGCTTCTTTTCTTCTTAATAGCTTTGTATTATCAATATTATTATTATGATTATTATGATTATTATTATTATTCTTCTTCTTCTTCTTATCATAATCTGAATTATTATCAGCTCTGCTGAGTGACAGGTAAAGGTGAGGATATGACGGTTCCCAGCCGTGTAACCTGACTGCGTTTGCTTCCTGTTCCCCCATCGCGTGCCATGCTTTCCAGCAGTGGCTGTCATTCGCCTGAAGTGACATCAAACCGCAGCTGCCGTTCCCACTTCCTCCTCCTAGTCGTGTCATCTCTGTTTAAAAAAGGATCGATTGTTGTTGCAGTCATCCCCATTCTGTCAAAGGCTCAAAAGAAGCACCCAACATCTTGAGTGATAAAAAAAAAAATGTATAAACCGGTTTTTGTTTTTGTTGACTTTTCTGTCATTTGACACTGTCGTGGTTGTACTGGAGTGGTGAAACCATGGCGATCCCCTTTCTTTTGTCCTCAACTGTGGCCTGTCCCCAAGTCCTCACAGACAGGTGTCTAATTATGCAAAGAAAAGCAAAACTGATCTTCAGAAGTGAAAACCGATAAAATAATGCTTCCCACCATTAAAAAAAAAAGAGAAAAACGATTCTATTATGAACCCCATAAACACTTGAAAGTCTAATAGCGCTCCTGCCATTTCAGAAGGTGGTTGGGGTGTCATCTGAGCTTGAAATTATTTCAGCATTCTATTGAACCCATCGACCTGCTTTTTCCTAACTTCTTCTTTTCGGCTGCAAAATAAATTTTTAAAAACCTTTCGAGAAAAATTAAACAGACTGGGAAAGTGAAACATACATTCACAATCTACCAAATTGTGCTGGTGAACATATACCTCTGTCATCAGCAGGCCCTGACCCCAGATTACCAGTTTACTGACCAACTAAACCGTATCTAATATAAAAAGGCTAGTTTAGGGATTCAGTGGCCAGCCCAAGTCATATCTTATCCAGAAGACTAGACTGAGGGTTCAGTCATATCCTATATCTCATATCCTATATAAAAGAATCGCATCCCCTCTGTCTGTAGCGGGGAAAAAGGAGAGATGGATTTAAGCTCTGAAAGACAGGCGTCCTCTCCCGGGTGTACGCTCTTCACATCAGTCAATGGATTTCTTATAAATAAGGACGACCTTTGACCCACGCAGAGTCACACGGCTCTTTACCGAATTATGCCCTCAGATATCATGGGTCCCCAAAGTGTACTCTGTTCAAACATGAGGCGGGGTGCTCAGGTCTGCTCCTGGCTAGGCCTCTGGGGGTCTTGATCTTATCAGCTCTCTAATTGGCCAGTCACACTTGCCCTCTGCGCCAGTTGATCTTATCTGCTTTTTTATTGGCTGGTCCCACTGAGCCTTGGTTGGCTTGCTGGCAGTCTCATTGGCCCAAGTTAGATTTGCCAAGACAGGCATTTGAACTGTGTGACTCAGACTACGGTCGATCAGGGGTTTTTTTTCCCTTTTTTTCTTCTGCCCGGTCAAACACACTGAGTCGATTGATCTTGTGGATTTTGCCACCGGCCGATCAGATACGCTCTCCGAGCAAATATCAATCTGAGCACACAGGAGGCAGTATTGACGAGACATTTCTCATTGAAGACGGGGAAAGTGACATTGAAGGGGAATCAAACATATCTTTCATCTGACACGCTTTGCACCCACACAGCAGGAACAGTCTCTTAAAGTGAAACTGAACCATAATGCCATGTTATGGCATTTCATTGATCAAACTCCACTGTCAGGAGATTTAAAAAAAAAAAATTTTTTATAACTTGTTTGACTCAGTAATGAATTGCTACTACATTAATACTGGGTGTGGTTACCCTGGTGGCCAAAAAACAGTGAAATCTGCCAAATATCCCCAGAACAGGAGAGGTGACTACATTACATTACATTCATTTAGCAGACGCTTTTATCCAAAGCGACGTACAAAAAGGCTAGTATAGATTGACATCTATGAGATTGGTAGGTTGTAAATTTCTACTGTGTTATCGGTGGACAGATGCAGATCAGGGTGCTATCATTATAAACAGATTTTAGAGTGAAGTTGCTCTTTAACAGGATGAGATTCCCAGCATCCCTCACAAAGGCCCTTTTGAATTCGCCTTCTTCACGCGCTCCTGTAACTGCCGCTCTGTGACATCACTGATGGGGCAGCTGTCGAGCACAGATTTGTGTATCTCGACTGGAGAATTAACATCCTCAAAAATATATTCATATATACTCAAGGAGGAACAAACCTTAATATATTAAAGCATTTGATGAAAGTCTTTGTGGGTAGATCAATCGATCGAATTTTATTTGATACCGTACCCTTAATGGAAAGAAGAAGAAAAAAATCACGCGTCATAGAGCACCTCCAGTAGAAACAATGTACAATGTTCCTGTCCTGGACCCGGAATAAGACCTGAAAAAAGAGAGGACTGCGTTACTGACAGCGGATAATAAATCACCCTGAATGCTTAGCTGTAGAATAAGGTCAGACGTGACACCGGTGACAAGAGCGCTCGATCAAAGACAGAAAAATATCCATCCGTCGGAAAGTATCGAGATATTATTTCATATACAATATATCCACATCAGATATGTCTGTTATGCGGAGTGTGCTACTAAAAATTGGTTGCGGTCTTGTTTTCCAAAACTGACTAATTTGACGGCGGTTTTTCCACCAGAACGAGTGCCCTGGCCTCCAATTACAGGACTGTCCCTCTTCACTAGCTGCCAGTCAGAGAGCAGTTTAGCAGAAACAGAACGGCCCATATTCCATACAGAAAAATTATAGATGGAAATATCTGGCAGCTACGGGTATTTTGATATATGTAATCATATTGCTTTTATATTTATTACATATATTTTTGAATCATGTATATACGTAGGCTACTTTTCAAATATATTGTGAAAATATTTACATGTAAAATACATCTACATGTAAAATACATTTAAATAATGAATTTAAATGGTGTGATACCAAACCTGACATGTCTATCATAGCTTTGTTGGTGTTTAATATATTAGCTTACTGACACGATTGCATCTTTAGCAGTTGGTATAGTCTGTGATTTGACAGCAGGAACAGGTTCATCATACTATATAGGTGTATCGGGAAGGTGTATGACGTATGACATTATACTACAGTCTGTGCTGTCCTATTAATAAAATTTTTAACAGGTGGGGCTATTTTACAATTATTTAATTCCGCCCCCTCAACTTGCACTTTGCCGCAGTGCAGAGTACCTGCTTCCGCATCAGCGTCAGTGGCAGTTGGCCGTCTCATCCCAACATAGGGGTGCTGAATTTCCCGAAGAAACGAAAGGTTACTTTCGCTTCGTCGGTTGAATCAGCACCGTCAGGGCAGAAGGAGTGTCGGCGTCTGTTTTCAAAACCAAGAGGCGCAAATGTGTCTCTTTCAATTGTGAATAAATGAGGAAGGTTTTGCTGAGCCGATCGGCTTCGACGTGCAACGGCACCTTTGCTGATCCTCTGCAGTAGATCTGTCAGCTGTCTCCTCGCAACGACACGCTGCTCGTGTTATTAATAAAGCCGGTTCGTTTCCTGCACAAAAATGCTGTATAAGATGTGCCCGTTATGCTTTCCCGTTTAAGTGACATGACGTGACCCATTTTTGGAGGCCATACACTGACAGTCAAAAACAATTCCTCAGCACTAACAGAAATGAATACGAGCAGGTTTGATGTTTTTCCCCCTTAAATGCAGACTTGATTTGACGTTTTTTTTCCACTGCGCTCTGAAAGTTTTACAGGAGTTTTTAAGGAAACGGGATAAGGAGGAAGGAACTGAGCTTAATGACTTATCATCGCTATTCTTCCCCGCTGACAGTTTAAATTCCAGCTGGGATTCTAAACTGGCCTTATCTTGTCAAAGCTGGTTAAGCTGCTAGAGTAAGATGGTGGCCAAACTGGTCAGCTGTTCCACCAGCTAAAACCAGCAGGCAGTTTCAAAAACACATCTTAAAACAGCATGACCAGCTTAGGCTGGTTTAAGCTGGAATTTCCAGTTGGGCTGACTTAATTTCTACTGAAGATCTTTACTGCTAAAATGAAATTGATTTATTCTATGCATCAGCAATATGGGCTGAGCAAGTAATTGAGTTCTCCAACATTCCAATAATTAATTGAGTTGAACGAAGGCAAGCAATTATTGAACCGCCCCTCATTCAACATTTAAAGGACACCCAGGGCTGTTCTCTGAAAAATGCTTTGCTTTTTTTGAGAGAGAGTTATTGACTTTTCATTAGAGTTCATACATACAGCAGGTGCTCTTATCCAGAGTGGCTTACACAGCTTTTGCATTTTTGCATAGTAAATTCATTTATACTGCTTGGATAAGTGCTGAAGCACTTTCCTGATGAAGCACCTTGCTCAAGGGCACAGCATCAGTATCCTACTTGGGAATCAAACCTGCAACCTACAAGCCCAGTTCCCTAATCAGTGCTAATGTTCAGTGCTTTTTTTTACAAGGTGTTCACAGGCCTTAAAAAAAGACAGAAAATGACAAAAGGCAGGTTGCAGTACGGACACACAAAAACATTGTAACAGTTGATTATAGTTGCATAGTTGGCCTATAACTGTCAGTTCCATAACATGATAGAAAAAAAGTGGAAATGACATCATCAATGTAGACATTTGATATTAGTTCATACTGAATGAGTCTTCTGGCAAATGAATTCATCCATATTGAACAAGTCTCACGGAAAAACAAAACCTTTAAAAAACCTTTCGTTTGTTACCTGTGGGCGACTCAATGGCTTCTGCCCCAGTGCTGGTAAGCTACCTAATTCATAGCTCATTCTCTCCGACCTGTTCTGTTCGGAATTAAGTGGTCGACCTTGGAAATAAGTTTATAAGGACTGTGCTGAGAGAACGGTGGACGAAGGTCATTAAGGTACCTGGTGTATTAATCACCCGTATGCACAAGGGTGGAATGCCATTCGTTCTTTATGGAGAGCTGTTGGCGTCGTGGCAAAACTATTTATAAAATTACTTCCAAAGGTTTTGTAATTTCTGCACATCCATTTTCTTTAAATATAGATGCATGCTTCTTGATAAATAGCCCCCCCCCCCCCCCCCCCCCCCCCCGCCCCCCAAACAAAAAAAACTAATTTACGCTGATAACCTGGAAGCTATCATACTATAGGGCAGTTACACAACCCCCATCTGCATAATGAGAAACAAGGCTAATCACTTTTCATAATTAGCACAAGGTATTAAGAGCGCCGACTCCTCGCGGTTGCACAAATGGACGATATGCAGTGCAGTGAACAATTAAAAAATCAGTGCAGATTTATCGTTGGTATTCTCTGCTAAATACACACACTTCCATTTCATAAGACTTTGACTTGAAATTAAGTTTTATTTCATCATTAAATCGTTTACTTCATCATTTAAAGGGGTTGGAGAATTGAGAGCTCGATTATCTGTTGCAAAAGCTTGTAGAAGTGGGTGTGGATTGCAAGAAACTGCATAGTCAAAAAATATGTAGGTGATGATTCTGTGGCCAGCTGACACAGAGACTCACTTTTTTTGGGTAATTTCCCTAAAACATGGGGCTAACTTCACCTGTACTGTTTGTGGAAAAAGTACCATGGGGTCTATAATGAAGACCGTGAGTCAGGTTTTTGGAAACCGAAACCTAACTTAAAAACAGATGAGGACCGTGGAAGTAATTAAACAGGATCTTTCGGCTCTTAATCATCCAAGCGGCTTAACAAAGGGAAGAGGATCCGTTCTTGTTAAGAGTTTACAATAAATGTGTCTGTCCGTTGCCGTTTTGTTGTGCTTCAGTGTGGTACATCAATGCAAGTTGAGCAGAGGCCTTTGACATACCAGTAATACTGCTTCTGTGTCATCCAACGAAACAGTCAGTCAGAAAAAAAACTTCATTCAGCAGCTTTAGTTTTACTTATTCTTTCATGTCAAATAGGAGATAATATATGCATGTGTGGTGCAATGAATATTCAGTGTGTCTGTTTGATTTCTGGATCCCACTGCGATCTGTAGCTTGGTGCACTTGATGAGGATGCACAGCAGCCTTGTGTGACGTGAATTAAAAACCTATCCTCAATGGTTGTGGCCAGATCAGCGACTCCAGGGCTGTTTTTCCTTGCCGGGATTTTCACACACAAACACTGAGGAAATATCGTGCAGCACGTTGAGTGCGGAGTGACCTGAAAACCTTCGGACTGTCCGCAGATTCTGAAATCGCTCGTCGCTATGGCGCACATTCCGGAACGTTGGACGCAAATTCCAGCAAACGGAATGCCGTTCAGAGTGAACAGTGGTCACAGAAGAATTCTCGGTGTTCACTAAATTCAGAGACAGAGGACATTTTACAGAGACTGAGGGCCATCACATCCAGCGTAGAATATAGGTCTCTTTAATTGACACCAAAGATTTTTTTGCACTGGCATGCTTTAAAGTTCCTTTACTTCCGAGCCAAGCTTATGCTTTTGCAGCTATCGCCGAAATTAATATTCAGTCTTTGAAATTCACTGAAGGAGCTCCTTAACACTTAATTGAATTCAAGTCATGCTTCTCCGAGATGCAATTATATAATTTATTTACGTAACGAGGTGTCTTTATTCAGAGCTAATTGCACAGCTCCCATGTTTTCCGAGTGTAATGTCGTTTATGTGGCAGGATGGATGGGTACTAAAGTATTGCCGTCTCTTTAATAAACACAGTTTTTGCTACTGATAAAGTTTTTTTTTTTTTTTTTAAATTCTTCCCATTGTTCCCCTATCACTCCCCTTTCTTCTCAGAGAGCCGGCTTTGTCAGTCATACAATGAGTCGTCTCGGCAGAAGAATCACAGTGATTATGAGTAGAGTATCTTGCTTACAAATGGCTGCTCATACTTAGTGTCGCTCTTTTGTTCCGTGTCAGTTTTAACACAGCGGATCACCGTGAAGAAATTATTCTCTGCAGCGTGTCTTTGCTAATTCTGAAGCCTGGAGCACTCAGACAAAAGACAGATTTTCAAATCCCGGCTCTGAGGGGTGGCAGTGCGGGGTACTCAGTGAGAAAAAAGCCCGAATTTAGACATCTAGAGTGGGTGGAGGTCCAGGTTTACAGATATTTTGACATAAACAGGATAGGTTAACCCAAATGTAGCTCAGGTTTTGACTCGGATGTAGCTTTGGCTACATCCAAATCAGCTGGAAATCTTTTCAATTTTCGATCAAATGTAGCCAGGTTTTCACCCTAGAAACCCCTAGATGGGGTTCCACTGAATTTTCACCATAAAAAAAGGCAATTTACCTGAATTGCATCAGTATGTCGCTCTGAATAAGAGGGACAGTCATATATTAGTTCACACTACTGTGTATGAAGTGTTAAACCTGCTCCAATGAACTGTAATGCACTTTCCAGGAAATGCTACTCAAATTCCTTTTATATTATTTTAAATCTTGAATGTGCCAATCTATTATATATTAATATTGAGTTTTTTTGTGTGATGAAACCCTGGTGAAGGCTATATGCTGATACACTCGTTTCTGCATTAATATTATTACACTCTGAACTGCACAGAAATGCCTCTCAAATTCCTTTTGGATTATTTAAACTCTTAAACGTGTCAACCTATCACTTATTAATACTGGAGTTTTTCCATTGTTTGATTAAAAAATATGATGACAGCTATATGCTGATATATTGGTTTCAGCAGTAATATTGTGACATTCTTGCTCTCAGCTGGGTATGAGTGTGTGAGTGAATGGTGTGTGTGCCCTGCGATAGATTGGCGGCCTGTCCAGGGTGTATTCCTGCCTCTCACCCAAAGCATGCTGGGATAGGCTCCAGCACCCCCAGCGACCCAGCCCAGGATTAACGGGTATAGATAATGGATGGCTGGTCTCAGCTGCAGGTGTAGCTGGGATTTAAATACAAAAATCATTGCTGTGGCTGCTGCTGGTGTCGCCTCTCTGTCTATATTCCGGGATTACCTGGATCAGTAGGTGACTGCTTCTGCTGCTCCAGGAAAGCCATACGTACGCACATCGATGTGATTCCACTGCGGGCGGCCTGCGGAGATTTGTGACAGTGGAATAGCGGAGGCGAGGCAGCAAAAGGAACGTGAATTGTACCTCCCGCTTTTCTTTTTTCTTCTTCTTCTTTTCCTTTGCAGAGATTTGGGAGGTTTTGGGGTTGTTCCTCTCTGTCGGGTCGCCAAATGAAAGCGCTGAAAAAAGTTTCATGCTCTGGATCGGACGTCTCCATCTTGGCTCTAAGACAGTCCCGCTGTACTATGGCTATTGAGCCTGGGGTGCAATATAAAGGCATACTATGCATGATTTTTACCTTGGAAAGACTATAAAATAACCACGCAAAGGCATATCTGTGATGCACCACTGGCAATCCTGGTCTTTACACGCATTTGTTAGTATTACGTGCTCCTCTGCCTGTATTTGTTCTTCTCAAATGTGTTCAGAGAATTTCTGGGTGTGATACTCTTTTTTTGTATGTTGTGGGGGCGTAGGGGGGGGGGTTCAGTGTAACGTTTGTAGCTAGCTACTTACTGCAATGGTGAAGGTGACTAAGCGAAACGACAAGACAACAGGGCTCATTCAAAAACCACTTTAAGCCTCAGAATCGCTTTTCCTCGCAGCAGCTGTCAAAAAACGGAGATATACAAAAAATACAAACAAAATATCAAAAACAGATATAAAAAGCCAGAAATATGGAGGTTAGTGGCTGAGGACGGAAGAGGTTACTTCTTTAATAGTAAATAGGACCACAGCTAGGCTAAAATCCAGTGTAGTATGCCTTAAAAAAACATGAGTGTGTTATACAGCACTTTATGGGAATGTATAGTCCTGGTCTGGCATAAAAAGCATTAATGAGAAGTTGAGGAGTACTACCATACATATTGGTGGATCCACACAGGGTTTCCAGGGTTCTCTGTCCAATGAGGACACAGGAATGAAAGGCTTGTTTTAAAGCCATCGCCATGGAAACCATGCAACTAAGAGGAAGGCTGGGATTTGTAGTCCGTTTAAGAAATCTAATGGCCTACACACAGAAGGGAAATTAGCGCTGGTTGCCGCGGGTGTTCAGACTTGATCCCCGGGACCCGTTGAGTTTGCTGGCTTTTGTTCCTACAATAATTACAAACCGTGAATAGTAATTTGTTCTTAATTGTTCTTAATTAGACACTTAATGTCTGAAGGATGATTTACCCTCTTAAGGGCACTTTATCTCAGAAATAGCAATGTCTGTCATGAAGATTATATCTTCCAGATATACATCCAAGGATTTATAGTCAGTCAGATGAACTAATGTTTTAATTTCCAAAAAATTATGACAAATATTTATTTAAAAAAAAAAAACATATTAATTTATCGACTGACTGGTGAAATCACTGGTGCCCTAACTGCTGAAACTGTTCGGACACCTGATTTCAACAAGCGAGTCAAACCTAAAATATGACAGAATAAGTGAAATTATAAAATTTAGTTAGAACTTACACACACGGTATCAATAACCTTAAGCAATGGAGTTATTAGCCATGTCAGGTTACACAGTGGGTCCCCAGGACCCAGTTTGAAAAGCAGTGTTATGGAGTACATTTTAACCTTATTGAGTGCTCAATTGACACTCACTGTCTGACTGTGTAATGACCTTGTAGCGATGACCTTCAGGTTATTGTGTTGAACGTTGCAATATGGACAGAACAGGAAGTGGGACAGAAGACTCAATGTGGGACACAAGTCCTCACAAACGTGGTCACTTATGACTAATGCAACAGAGCTGGATCATACCCTCTGTTCAAGTTCAGAGCCAGAATAAATTAAATGTCTCCTTGTTTCCCAGCTATCGTTCTGCTGTAATTAGCAAATGATTACAAGAAAAAAAGAGTAATTTAGACCCTGCAGTAGTTCATAATTAAATGGAAATTGTGAAAAATGACCATTTTGCGAATGGGCCCACAGATTAGAAACGAATGGCGTGATCATTAGTCTATCATTCCAGTTCAACTGAATAATTTATGTGTATGTGACTCATTGTTTTCTTCAGTAACTTCAGCCAGTGACGTTATATGGTCTCATGTTTCACACAATCGTTTTGTTGGTTTATCCTCAATTGTTAAAGGGTTGTGGGAATGTTTCATAATGGTTTTGGCCTGGGGTATTGGGAGGAGAGGGGGTTCCCCCCACCAACCCCCACCTGGGTCCACCCCTGATGCATTGTGGAATTGAACAGACACCAGCTGCCTAAAAAGCCATTCCCAGCCATGAATGAGAACACTGTGCCTTGCCAGTGGATAGCATGTGGTCTGATGTCCATGGCTCAGTATGATATTTCCACTCACTCATAAATGTAGGTTTAGGGGAAAACATGAAACAAGACATCCCCAATATTTCTGTATGATTTAATTGCCAGAATGTTGGTGAGACTTGACGTTGGTCTACGTGACAGTAGGTGGTCCTGCAGTGTGTCTCCCCCAAGGTTGAAAGGAACTGTATCTGAGTCACTTCCTGTGAGACTAAATTTAATTTAGATCTACAGTAATTCTCAAAAGATACATAGCCTAATCCCTCCACAATGGCCTGTTGTGCTTAACTTTATGTAACTTGGTTTAACAATTAATTTCACTTTCACTTACTCCCACTGCATTTAAAAAAAAATCCCCTTTAGCGGTCAGATTCTCTTTGCCAGACTTTGGCTGACAAGTTCTGAAAAACAGTGGCACTGGCTTAAATTCAGTATTCAACAGCTGGGGCACTTGTGCTAACTCTTATTCCAAGTTAAGTTAGATCCTATTGTGGCAACGTCTTTCCCACGATGCTGTGGTGACAGAGCTGTTCTGTCTGAGACAAATCAATAGCAACTCCGATCTCTCTGTATTTCCAGGTAAGAGTAGATATCGATCTAGCGTGGCCCACCTTCACGTCCACAGAAACATTTATGGGTGAGCTGTCTCAGTGTACCTTTCATTGAAACATGAGAAACACAGAGTTTGTCCCAAAGTGCAGTAAACTCCAAATTATAAAATATAACCTGTTTCACTGGATATGCCATTGGTACTGTGTTGATTTTCAGTGCTACAAAAAGTAGCAGGCTATAACAATAAAGAACAGAAAATGCTATGGTTCATATACAATTAGCAATATGGAAATTCTGGGCTGATATGAATAATCAACACTTGTCAGGCCATATTGGCCAATGGCACGTCATTACATTACAGTACAAATGCAAACTGCAACCAAGTTTCCACATTCATGGAAGAAATATATGAATGCTAGTGAAATATCACACATTTAACATTTCAACTCGCTAATTAAGCAGAGAGTGGAGAGTCTACAGCACT
Source organism: Anguilla anguilla (assembly GCF_013347855.1). Classification (NCBI taxonomy): domain Eukaryota; kingdom Metazoa; phylum Chordata; class Actinopteri; order Anguilliformes; family Anguillidae; genus Anguilla; species Anguilla anguilla. The sequence goes on from NC_049205.1 coordinate 62,655,880, forward strand.
ACTGAGTCTTTGCACAGCCTTGCTCATGAGTTTGGCTGGTAAATAAAGATAAAAATAAAAGAAGATTAGATTACTAAGATTAGGCCACTTTTTGAACATGACATTTTACAGCATAATTTACAGCATGAACAGTGAGATCAAGTGCATTGCCTCTCCAGTGTATGTCCACTGAGCCATCATATCAGCCACAATCTAAGTTTACTGATATGAGCACAATATTACCATATCTCTAATGTTATCACTGCGAAGATCAGCAATAAAAAAATGTATGAGTATGAGTCAATATATGTGAATGTCAAAAACTGTGGATTTGTTTATCTTCTTCTAATTATTCTAATCTTCCTCTTCTAAAAGCACTGGCTGATTGAAAATTATATTTCGTTTAAAAAAAATGCACATTTTCTTTTTTTTTCTTTTTTTAAATTGCAAACATGTTTCCCGACTAATTTTTTGTTATTGATTTTGATTAAAAAGAGCAGTCGTTACCGCAGACTCCACACTTAATCCTGCGAGGAACTTAATTGCATCCATTTGCTTTGTGTTATTGCTCATGACTGCTCGCTGGATTCCGCGAACCCATCATCGCCGCAGCGTTAAAACTCCAGCGCTGATTGCGTTTACCGTTCGTTTGGAGGAGAACGGGGCTGATTGGTGTGAGAGACCAGCTCTCACACCAAAGTGAGGAGTTTAGGGAAACTGTGCTTCAGGAAAAAGGCCTGAGGTACTGCAGGTTAGCCTTGTGTAAAGATGCATGGCATCCCTTTGCTCTAATGTGCACACATAAGCCAGGTGTTACTATGGCGATCATGGGGGGGGCGGGGGGGGGGGGGTATTGGCGGTGGGGCCTAGGGTGAATACTTCCAATGGGAGGTAGCCAGGCAGCAGGGAGGTGAACCTGCCCCACCCCTCCCCCCTCCTAAATCCAGCACCAGCCCTAGATCCCCCCCCACCCCCCCTCACATTGCTCTGTACAGCTAACTGGCATTTATTCGGAAATTGTCCATCCTGGTGCACGTGATGCACTTAAGTCTATGACCTGAGGAGGGCCAGCAGTGCATCAATGAGCAGGTTTTTCTAGTATGAAGATCGTGCAGAAATGTAAGGATTCAACAGAAGTGCTCGCCTGGATTTTTTTTCATCAAAATGGCTTCAGAGAGATGCACCCTGAGGTTTACACGTGGAATTTTTTGCACAGTTTCCTCAAAGACTTTCATTAAAAATGTGTGCGATGAGGAGAGCTTAAACAGCAAGACATCCTTCCTTTAATGAGCGCTGCACTGCTTTGCTGCAACTCTCAAAAAGGTGAGAAAACAGACGCGCTGCCGGAATCACACGTTTTAATGCGGAAATGAGACGGCGAGCGTTTGAGCAGAAAAAGATGAGAGGCCGGGGTTGCCGGTTCAATCCCCCGCCCTGGGCGTGTCGAAGTGACCCTGAGCAAGACCCCTAACCCCCTAATTGCTGATTAGTACGGTGCGCGTAAGCCTTTCGCCATTGGTGTGTGAGTGAACGAGAGGCTAAAAGCGCTATACAAATGCAGTCCTTGCCTCATTCAGAGTGTATAACTTGCCCCGGGGCATGTACGCCCAGCAGCTATTGCCCCAGACTGGCAGGCCCCCCAGCTGCTGACACACAGCCCGCGTGTGGGGGGCGATGAGGGGTAGGCTGTCGTTTGTCTAACAGGTGGATCTTAGGCCGTGCGCGGCTGGCTGATGGGGAAGCCGCAGATGAGTAGGGATCTTCGGTTTCCGTCTTCCCCTCCGACGTGGCAATGCAGACCGGGAATAATTTACAGCCCCTAAAAGGGACCTTTTTCCCTCCTGCCTAAAGGATCTATTTTTCTCTCATTTGTTTGCGGGAGCCTTTGATGCTTTTGCCTCCTTCAAGATGCGTGTGTCTGGGAGACAAAGTGCCGTTTCAATGACACTAATGCCGTTTGTGTGCCTTTGATGTGTGCGTGTGTGTGTTTGAGTGTGTGTGTGTGTATGTGTGTGTGTGTATGTGTGTGTGTGTGTGTTTGAGTGTGCGTGTGTGTGAGAGTGCGTGCTGAAAGAACGTGCTGGCACACAATTTGCCATTAAGTCACACAATAGGGTTGAGAACGCGGCAGTACTGCATAGAGGCACAGACAAGTTGTACTGATTTCAGAAAGGTGCGAGAAATGAACATATAATTGGGACCATGAGCTGAGGATTCTTTCTTTCACGGAAATGGCTCCATGGAGCAGGAAAAGAGTTTAATCACAGGCTACGGGATTCAGATAACAATAGGGGAATTAAGTTTCTGCAGAGAAGATGTAACCCAAGTTCTTTATACACACACACGCACACACACACACACACACACAAATGAAAACTACGACAACAAATAAAGATGTGCATTAATTGTATGAAATCACTTTATTTTTCAATGTGCTGTGATTCCACTCAGGAACATTGCTGTCCCACAATCCCCTGGGGCGGATATGACATGCAGTGAAGGAGCTCCAGGAACAGGAGGAGTATAAACACGGAGGACAAAAAACACGGAAGTTTCCATAGCAACCTCGCTGCCATTGCAGGCCATGCATGCTTACACATAAAAAGAAATAAAAAATAAAAATTTAAAAATTAAGAAAAGTTTGCAAGGAAGTCTAAGGGAGATAGAGAAGGAAAGAGGGAGAGAGAGAGTAGATATCGCAATACAAAAAAATTCACAAATTTTTACAGATTCTTGAATACAAGCACCAAAAAAAGACAGAAAATATAAATGTTTACAGACGAAAAAGTACACCATTTCAGATTTTTTTTCTTTTTTTCTCAACACGTAGGAAAAACATGTAAAGACAACGCAGAGAAACATTAGACAGTTACAATCGGGTCACACCAGAGTGGTTTTTTAAAAATTATGTTATTAGCTTTTTGTCAGACGTACACTGGAAGAGCTTGAGCCAAAGTGCTGGGATTTGGGGTTTTTATTTTTATTTTTTACCCGAGTCTTAGCCTGCAGTGAAAATGAATGAATGTCTGTGGGCTAATGCAGCTCACTCGTCTGTACGAACGCAAGCCCTAACCGTGGCGAATAAATGTCAGCATGTAACATCACGATCACACTCTATTTCATATCACAAAACACATTTGTGCTCAGCCGTCGCTTGTGGTATTATGGATGAGTGTGCTTCGCGGAAAGGCTCGGCGTACGTACTGCGATAAACGTCTAGGAAGCAAGCGACGGAAACGAGGACGCCTCAGATTAAACTGTTCGCTAACTTCATAAAAACTGGGAGGAGATCGGTCAAGTTTGCAAGTGCGCTCGTTTTCACGCAACGGTAGTGGGAAGCGAGACCCATTGAGACGAGGGGGCAGTTCACTCACCAGCGGCCGGTGGCTCGAGGGCATTCTGCAGGAAAACTGGCAACAAGGCAAGAGAAAAATGTCCCGTTTCCCCGGTTACCTTGCGTGCGTGTCAGGTACCCACGATTTCACTAGCCTTATGCGGTCATTCCGCTAATTTCATGCTTACTTCAGATGAAAAACAATTTTTTTAAATGCACATGGTCTGGGAGGGGAAAGGATAATGATATCAATGCAAAAAACATACCTGAGAGAATTCTGTGTTTAAAACCGAGTGTAGAGAGAAATAATAATATGATAAAATTTCACATCCAAAACGCTGAAAGAACGCCAGTCTTTGGTTTAATAAAAAATATGGGATAGGCTTCAGATGACAAGTGCTTGATCGGAAAAAGGACACACACCTGACAAAGAGTAATGGCAATATTGGACATGACTAAGAACCACTAATAACGTAACACTTGAAATGATCAAAACCTTAATACCAAACTGGCAGGATACTGCCGCGCTTGCATAAGTCTAATCAAATCACCTTAGGCTGATGTGGTTCTTTAAGGAGGATGAATGAGTTCAGTTAAATTAGACGGCTTTGCTTTTACTGATGAAATACCCACTCATTCTGCTTTATATGACAAACTCAAAGCAAAATGAGTATGATCGGTGATTAATGAAAATAAAGGTTATGTGCAGTTGAGTTGTTTACTCTGGTGGCTGAAATGATCAATGACAGGAGAGAGATGTAGGGACATTTGAGGAAAATTAAGCCACAAAAAAGAAGAATAAAACTATGTGGAACTCAACAGTGTGAGCTCACCATAATGGCCAGGATTCAATCAACATCAGTCATTAAGTTTGACAAACAATTAAAAGCAAGAATAGCCTTTCTTCCTCACAAAGTGTAATGGTTGTGGTCCAGGGGTTAAGGGCAAATATTGATTGACTACAGGTCAATATATCACAATTATTAATTTGTTCTGTTTGTTCTTTTTTTTTTTGTGTGTGTGTGTTCGTTAGGAACTGTCCCTTTATTATATGTTGCAATTGGATCACCAAAGGGTTGGTGTGAGGTTAGCTCTCAGACATAACACTACAAAACAAACATAATTTTAGGTTCACGAACAGACAAACTGTAGTATGATCTCTCGAACCAGAAAATGTACATGCTTCATAAACCTTCAGGAGGAATTTACACTATGGAGGAAAAAACATTTTTTCATCACATACAGCACAAGGCATTCGACTGATATTTCATCATACTCATGGCCTGCATACCAATGCATGACATTTTTATGTATGTTTTGTCAATCAGCTTGCAATGGGTTTGGTTCAAATTCAACATCAAAAACACAAAAACACAATCTATTGATGAGTGCAAAGCATACATGATAACTCATAGACGGGATAAGATACCTATTTTTGTGTTGCATTATATTTGGCATGTTTGTTTTTATATCTGTGGTTATATTGTAATATTATAGTTACATTATGCCATTTATTTGTTTTGGTCAATTTACATATGGTAATTTTCAAAGTGCCTCGACTGTGAATATAAAAATAAAAAATAAAAAATAAAAAACACTAAAAAAATCCCAAAGAGCTCCTTTCTCAAAGAGACTGGCCAGTGGCATTGTTTACAAGTATATTTCTGCATTATGTGACCTCACTTCCTTTTTGTGACTTCTTGTATACCACAGAGATTATTTTACACTAGGTCAGAGACGCAGGCAATGTGTTGTGGTCAATGAGCCAGAAAATTGAGAAAATGGCTTCCACTGGCATATATGTGCTCTAATCAGGGAATACAATCAAATATTCATGACTAAATGGTGACTGATCGAGTCTCTTATCTTAATCAGCATCTCTATATTTTGTTAGATAATATATATTGCACAAACTAATAAGAGACATCCCTACTTAATTGATTTGAATAAATTTTGTTTTCTTTTTGCTAATTTGAAACACATTTAAACATTCAATTATGTCTGTTAATAACTTCTTGCTAATTTGAAAAACATTTAAACATTTAACTATGTTTGTTAATAAGTTTTTGCTAATTTGAGAAACATTTAAACATTTAACTATGTCTGTTAATTACATTTTGTTAATTTGAAAAACATTTAAACATTTAACTATGTCTGTTACCCCCTTCCTTGCGCCACTTCCCCAGCCCTCCCCACCCCACAACAACAGCATGTAGCAATTTTCTGGAATCTAGGAAGACAGCACTGTATGTGAACACCAACATTTGAACAGAACGAGCAAAACATACAACAGTGAGAAGGATTGTCTGTTATTGCTGATTTGGGATTGCATTCCCTTTTAATTAACCTACTGACACAGGACAATCTCAATAATAATAATAATAATAATAATAATGATAATGATTATAATAATAATATTGCACCATTGTCACTGTCTGTTTATATTAAATGTGCACAAAGCATCATTTTACATTTTAGTGAGGAAAAAGATATGACATTCTGTAAGAACACAAATTTATATTTACATCCATGAAAAGGGAGTACGGACATGGAGAGCCAGATTTAAGCTAATCAGAAGGTGCTTTGCGTTTCAGTCTTTAATAGAATTTCATTCAGTTTAGCGAACTCTGAAGTGAATACTCTTGGGAACGAAATGAACCAAAATAACACTTTAATGTCGGCACATATCCATCAGACTAAATCTGGGCCACGGTCCCGTTGATCCTAAAACTGTTTTCCGTCTGTTATGATAACAAACCGCTGACTCCGTTTCCAGACCGGTTTCACGGTGGACGTTCTGACGAATCAGTGGGCAGCATTTTAAACGCGTTCAATCTGAGCGGATGAAACGTTACGTTTTATTGTATCGCGCTCAGTGGCATCGACGAGACAAACGACTTTAAAAGACAGAATTATTGCCTCCGATCCTCATGTAATTCACCAACAAATAAAAAGGAATTGACGCACATTTCACAAGTATTTAATCACCGTGCATGCTTGGAAAAAAAAAAAAAAAAAAACATCATTTGGATAAATATATATAGGTATGTACTGTAGGTGGCCAATTTACAACATCGTGGTGAAAGGTTACATTAATGCTTGAACAGGGACACGTAATTGTAAATACCGATTAAGTCACACACAGAGGGAGGTCAGGTAGATACATATGTATATATTTATATATATACCTATATATAAATATTATAAATAGCAAAAACTCATTCGATAACATGATATGATTCCGAGATTTCCTTTCCAAAGGTAAAGTATGGCTTATACTCTTTGAGTTATTTGTAAATATTTGTATTATTGACATACATCCTTCCATTATTACCCCCTTGCTTTTATTGTTACTGTCTTTTTTTTTTTTCAAACCAGAGGCTATTTACAAATAAAAAGTGGAACGTGGATTCATTTATGTGTATGCCCTAAGTCTCTAAGGGTTCTGGAGGTGAGAGTGGGGAGAGGGGTGGGAAGGGGAGGGGGGGGGGGGGCGGTTTAGGGAAGGATGGAATTGGTGGCTGAACCTCAACAGTAACGTTCTAATGTTGCTTTAAACGCGGTTTACTTTTTGAACATGTCCTGCAGTGGGCCGGGGAGGTACTTCATGACCGTGTCCATTATGCTCTCTTCCTCTTCCTCCTCGTCGCCGCAGCCGGCCGGGACGGCCTTTTTCGGGCGCGTGAGGCTCCCCTCCGCGGCCTGCTCCATGGCGGCCTGCGCCTCCGCCTCCGCCTCTTCCCGCTTCTTGATGCCGTACTGGGAGAGGAGAAAGAAACGCACAAAAAAGCCAGTGAATAAAGATCCCGGTCGGCCATCTTGGAAGGCCTCTTTGGCCCGTGTCTGAATCAGTGCACTTGCCTACTGAGTATACAAGCTGTGTACAACTTCTAAAAGACTTGTATACTCAACAGTAGGCAAGTACACCAATTCAGACACGTCCCTTGACTGCAGGACCGTTGGCCATCTTGGAATGCCACTTTGACTACTAGAATGTCGGCCATCTTGGAATGCCACTTTGACTACAAGAATGTCAGCCATCTTGGAATGCAACTTTGGGTTCATTCCAATCGCTTATTTTATCCATCCTCATCTCCTCTTTGTCTTTGTGTGACCTGGCAATCGATCCAGGCCCGCCATCTTCAAGGACATTCCAATCCGTTAAATGCTCCTTGGAGGAGCGAGGAGGTTCCTGGAGGATGCTTCAGCTTCCTGAAATGCAGGTTTAGATTGACATTTCCGTAGGATACCCTGCTGCAGGTTTGCGAGAGACACTGAAAAGCGCTTTGATGCTAAACTCGTCACTCTTCAGGTTTCCACGGTTGCGTAGTTTTCAGTGCGCACGCTTGCCTTTCCGAATCCAAAGCTGATACCCCTGAGGACTCCAGCTCTGTACCGTTTGTAATGAGGAGGAATGTTCTCCCAGTTTCCCCAAGACGAGCTGCTTCAGCTCCAGAGGGATTCAGAGAGAGGGAACGAACGCTGTACGGTACGTCCTCTGTTCACTTTGACAGACAGAAAAACCGCACACCGTTACCGACATCCTCAAAAACAGCACCAAACCCCAGGTGGTAATTCAGGGACTCATCACCTCTTCTGTTACCTACATGCACTTGGGTTGTAGCTGTATTGAGCTGTGACAGTTTTAAGGTCTCTGAGATCATTCCCACAAGGTTGGAATTTGAACACGGGAGAAAAGAAATTCTCATACATCGTTTTCTATAACTCCCGATTTTGGCTGCTGATCTATAAATGCAGTGTTGTAATGACCTGTCTATTTGGGCTTTACGTAGTGCTTATATCAAGGGAGGTATTGTTTGTTGGGTAAAAATCATATGCAACATTCATAATGTCTTAACTATGCATCATATCCATAGTATGTAAAAATATTAAAACATTATCATTGATTTACAGTGCCCGACTTTCACAGGGCATATGAAATTTGATATTCATGTCTCTAAAACTATGTTTCTCGCTCACTGACACGCCCAGTCGGTGAGCTGCAGTACTGACCCCCCACCTGCAGGGGGCGGGTGCCAGATCCTGTGCGTCTCACCTTGTCCCGGATGCCCTGCCGCATCGTTTCTCTCTCGGCCTCCATCTTGGCGTACTTGGCCTTCCTCTCTTCCTCCTGCTGTCGCAGGGCTTCCTGTCTCTCCTCCTCTTTCTCCTTCTCTGCCTCGGGGTCCTTGTCCTCCTCCCCTCCCAACATCTTACCCATGTCCTTGGTGGCCCCTTCACAAAAGCAAGGGAGGGAGAGTGAAGGGGAGAGGGGGAGAGCGAGAGAGGTAGGGGAAGAGGGAGAGAGGGGGGGGGAGAAAGAGGGCAAGAGAGTGGAAGATGGTGGGATAGGCAGAGAGGGGAAGAGGGGAGGAGAAAGAAAGGGAGAGGATGAGATGGAAAGAGGGAGGGAGAGGACAAGAGGTTATGAGAAGGAGAGAGATTGAGCAAAGGAGGAAGGGGTGAGAGATGGAGGGAGAGGGGAAATAAAGAGGGGAAAGAGAGAGCGGTTGATAAAGGGTGCTATAAAACTGCAATCCTACATTACAGGTGAATAAAAAGCCTTGGGATTATGAATTAGGTTTAGGGAGTCAATTCCATTTCAATTCAGTCAGTCAGTTCAGGAAATTAACTGAAAAAAAAATGCCAGTGATATTCTTTGAGGATTTTTCCATGAGTTAATTCAATTTCAGTTCATTTTCTGACTGAATTGCAATGGGATTGATCTCTAATGCGCCAGTTCCAGTAACTGGTATGAATCCTGCCAAGTTATTTCAACTCCCCCATCAACACAGAGGTGTGTACATTCAGAGAAAAGACGGCCATCTTGTCAAGTGCAGAGTCAGGTTTACTGCATAATAATTATTTACCCGGCAATGTGGCCTAAATCCACTGAAGGTTTTTAACCCAAAGAACTGAAATATGAGCACAATCCATTCCTACTTAAAGTGTATATTACAACAACAACCTATGTTGTTACACAACATAACATATTTTATGTATATTACAACAAAATAATACAAAAAGCAGCATTATAAAATATATTTGTGGAAAACATACCAAAAATGGCCCTGCAGTGAATGTACCCTCAAGTATTGGTGGCATTTGGTGTGTAACTGGCTCCTTATTGCTTATTGCAGATCTCAGAAAGTCAATCTTTTGTACCGGTGGGAGTGATCTTAAATGTTAAATGGGCAGCGGTGTAGTATAATGGGTAAGGGACTGGTCTTGTAAAGGTCACGGGTTCGATTCCCTGTGACGTCGATACACTGCCGTTGTACCCTTGAGCAAGGTACTAAACTTATATACTTATATACTTGCTTCAGTATATATCCAGCTGTATGCAATGTAAATGCTGTATAAAAGTTGTGTAAGTCGCTCTGGATAAGAGCGTCTGCTAAATGCCTGTAATGTAATGTAATGACTGTATTTATATAGCGAGTATTCCAGCAGCTACACAAAGCGCTTTACAATGAATGCCTCTCATTCGCCCATGCATGTACCAGTGGTGTGGCAGCCATGCAAGGCCCCCAGCCGGCTAGTCGAGGGAAATTAGGGAGTCAGGCGTCAGACGACCGCTCTACCCCCTGAGCTAACGTCCCCGCCGAAAAGGCGTGTGGTTGTGAGGCGTCCCGGGAGGACACGCCCAAACACCAGCCCAGTGCTCCCAGAGTCCCTCTCTCTGTGCCTGAGGGAGCATCGCTGGACCCCTGTTATAGCCTGCCGTCAATATCTCAGGCAGGGGTGTAGCACAAAATTCTGGGCGCTATACATAAGCAGTCTCTGTGGGCCCCCCTTCCTCTCTTGATCCATGTCTCTCACGCATCATTCCAGGCTTTTCGAGGGCCCTCGCCCCCATTCGGGCCCTGGGTAGTCAGTCCCACTTTCCCCCCCCCCCCACTACGAGGACCCTGATCTCCGGAGTGAGACTGAATGCCTTTAGCCCTGTGGTCCCCGGACCCTGGTCCGTGAGAATTGGATTTTATAATGAGGGCCGATCCCACTCCATTAATCTTAATCCCTGCTATCCATCAACCCCCCCCCCCCCCCCAGCACCCCCCACCAACCCACAACGTCTCGCCCTCCCTCGCCGTCCAATCAGAGTGCAGCGCCCACACGGCCAACACCGCGACCTAATGACTCACCTACGTAACCTAGCGATGCCTGCTAATGCGCTCCGGTGGGAACAATAACCATAATGATGACCTAAAAATCGTTGGCTAGCATCTGCACTGACTGCAGCTCATTGTTCCAGTCAATGAACACACATTCACCTTCTCCATGAGCGCCAACACTGTGATTGGTTAAAGATAAAGATTTTTTTTTGAGTTGCTGTGATCTAAAAGGGTGAACCGCTATTTCAGAACCCCGCTCGGTTATATGATAGCATAAGGAGATAAAGGATAATTAGCGAAGCTGACTGCATGTCCAATCCCCGACCCTTCTACTGTCTGACCGGTACCTTATGGAGATTTGTATCTTACAGTGCCTGGTATTTCATTAAGGAGTAATCTGCTGTGACTTAGTCATGGTGTGGAACGTGGCCCGGAATGTGAGTGTGTGTGTGTGTGTGTGTGCATGTGTGTTTGTGTGTGTGTGTGTGTGTGTGGGGGCGGGGGAGGGGGGCATGTGTGTTTGTGTACGTGCGTGTGTGTGTGTGTGTGTGTGTGGGGGGGGGGGGTGTGTGGGGGCATATGTGTGTGTATGTGTGTGAGTGTGTGAGTGATTGTGTGTGTAGGTGTGTGTGTGTGTGTATAAGTGAAATTTATTTTCCAGTAGATTTCCACCTGTGCCCCCCGGTTTTGCCAGCAGAACCTCCTTCATGAATCTTCTCTTTTACACCAATCAGAGCCTTCCCCTGAGCCTGCTGTTACCAAGGATGAAGAGCCTCACTTCGTAAGTCACCTTCCTGTGCAGCAACACAGCTGTGTAGGCTAGCCAATGGACACAAGGCTCCCGGTCCATGTCACCGTAGAGACCCAGCTGGGTTTTGCAGAACAGACGACCCTCTGGTCCGTGGCTAATTCTGCGGTCATTCGAAAAAGGTCCTTTTCATTCTTTTTTGTTGCCCTCATTTTCAAAATGAAACGGTTATTTTAATTTTTCTAAAACGATAACTAAAGCAATACACTGAGCCCAGAGACACTCCAGCAACACAACATCACGACTGAGCTGAAAATTAACTGTGGAAAAAAAAACCCTGAAAATTCTCTATTTGTTCATTGTTCCACTGTTAATTGGCAGCTGCTATTCCAGGTTTTTTATTTATTTTATTTTTTTCCCCATTTTAATTAATTAACTTTTTTCAGGCATGCACATTGACGGCTCCTTAGCTGATTCAAGCAAAAACAAAATGCTCTCAGATAATTAAAGACGAACTTACTGGGGTATAAAACCAATTATGGGAAATGATTCAATCGATTAATGCACTCAGTGAAAGCTCCAAATAAGTGTGCAATGACTCAGCATATGCAGCATACTTCATACAGCTTATCCACATCACGCATTGTCACTGATTACCGAGGAATCCAATAAACTGCTCCTATTTCTATGGCCATTTTACAGACTCCATTTTACAGGCTGTGCTGAATTTGCGAGTGTACATGTATGTCCTGCTCATTTCAGGCCTGTGGTATGTAATGCAGGTAATCTGCATGTTTTCGCCTGAATCTAAAGGCATAGTGAAACAGTATATGCTCAGTACACTTTGAAAGGCCGCTTGGCACCTGCTTCAGCCTCGATTCCCGATTCTCAATCTTACATTGAGCCTGGAGTTACATATATCTCAGAGAAACATTCAGATGAACTCTTGTTTGGTGAAAATAAATACATTCATTAGCACTGAATTCAAACTGGTGAGGAGATACGTTGGCACTCTTAAAACTGTCACGATTTTCAACGTAATTAATACTTTTTGTTTTATCATGGATGGAAAGGCTAAGAGTGGCTCTATGCCTATACCTGGCTGTATGTATAAGAGTGGGTCTGTGCCTGTACCTGGCTGTATTTGTAAGAGTGGGTCTGTGCCTGTACCTGGCTGTATGTCTTAGAGTGGGTCTGTGCCTGTACCTGGCTGGCTGTGTAAGAGTGGGTCTGTGCCTGTACCTGGCTGTATGTGTAAGAGTGGGTCTGTGCCTATACCTGGCTGTATGTGTAAGAGTGGGTCTATACCTATACCTGGCTGTATGTGTAAGAGTGGGTCTGTGCCTATACCTGGCTGTATGTGTAAGAGTGGGTCTGTGCCTATACCTGGCTGTATGTATAAAAGTGGGTCTGTGCCTGTACCTGGCTGTATGTGTAAGAGTGGGTCTATACCTATACCTGGCTGTATGTGTAAGAGTGGGTCTGTGCCTATACCTGGCTGTATGTATAAAAGTGGGTCTGTGCCTGTACCTGGCTGTATGTCTTAGAGTGGGTCTGTGCCTGTACCTGGCTGTATGTGTAAGAGTGGGTCTGTGCCTGTACCTGGCTGTATGTCTGTGGGGCACCAGTTGAACAGTCCTTCCATAATGGCTGGGTAATCTTACAGCCCCACAGGGGAGCTGGTGTAAGCAGTTCTATTAAAAGCGCGCTCCTGCGTGTCTCAGCACAGACTGAGGCCTGTGTGTCGAGTCTGTGCCGTGCTCCTCTGTGACGTTAAATGACAAGAAATATTACAGGAGAAGCTCGGAGGAAACAACCCAGAAATCACCGTATAAAAACTCAACATTGAGGAAGTGCAGCCAGTGCAGTTTTAAATCCTGCTGAGACCCTGCAGAAAAAAAGTTTCAGTTTTTATTTTTTACCGAACGTCTCTTCTAGTGTCGGTTTCAGCACAGCAGAATATACGGTTCTGCTATGAGATTAATTTATGTCCCCCCTACAGGGGACATAAATTATTGGTCAGGTCTTAGAAGGACATAGGGGTATTCCAATCTCAGAGAGAAGAAAGGGAGAGTTGAAAGGAGCAGAGGGGGCGTATATTATCAGAGGATGTCCATTATCAGGGGGTGTCCATTATCAGAGGATGGGCTGTCCATTATCAGCGGGTGTGCATTATCAGGGGGTGTCCATTATCATTTGTCTTCATGATCCATTTTCACAGCCCCTCTGCTTTTGTTCCCTGCAGCTGCACACTGGTGAGACAGCCAGGAGGCTGCATACATCACTCTGTGGCAGGGACTTAGAGCAGGGCACGGACGCTCGATAGTTAATTGATCATTTAATGCCACAGATTGGCCGGAGAGATTTAACTCACCTGGAGCGTCAGGTTTAAATCAGTCCCTGAATAGAGGGGGGGATGAATGAAAACCAGCAGTATTACTGGCTTTCAGGGCCAGACTCGAGTTTCCCTGGCGTGGGGTGTCTGTCACAGCACAGAGAAGACCACTCATAGCCATAGACATAGCTCAGGAGGTAAGACCGATTGTCTGGCAGTCGGAGGGTTGCCGGTTCAAACCCCGCCCTGGGCATGTCGAAGTGTCCTCGAGCAAGACACCTAACCCCTAACTGCTCTGGCGAATGAGAGGCATCAATTGTAAAGCGCTTTGGATAAAAGCGCTATATAAATGCAGTCCATTTACCCATTTAACCCACTCTTTGCGAGAGACTGTATCTCTGCTTTACCAAACCAAAGTGGGTGGAGCCCTCTCATGTCAGCTGTGTACGTATTTGCGTCAAAATTATATGGGTTTACAAGATTGTCAGCTCCAGCCTTCCATTCTCTTGCCTTTTTTAAAAAGCCACAGTTGGAACTTGTTTGCTTACCTTACCTTACCTTACCTTGTTTTTAACCTGTTTTCTATACTTAATCACCTTTTCTGAAAGGGGTTGTACTTAAAGCTTCTTCTTCTTGTTTTTGTTCATGAAAGGTGCCATAAAAATAAGAGTATTATTATAAGGTGTTTCTTGTGCTATATTATACAGTAAAAAATATCTGCTGCCACAGTAGTGCACTTAGCCACACCACTTGATGGGTTTAAAAAAAAAAACGCATCAAATTGGAATCTTTCAGCAGAAACTGTAGGGAGACTGAACTTTAAATGTCAAAAATAAGGAGGTATCTTGTCGCTCTATATAATCTTTGGTTGGGCGGCTCATTACTGGGAACAAGGTCTTCTGTTTAAAGTCTGAAAACTGGCCAGTGAGTGACAAGAGGGCACATTTTTAAAGCCTTTTCTGTGTCTCTGGTGCACATCGACCCCTCAGATGAGCTACTGATTGGGCCTAAAGGGGTCCGGAAAGGGTGAAGATTTCCCCTCTAAGATGGGTGGCAGGCACAAATGCACTCTAACCGCTTAGTCACCTTTAGTCAGGTGTTACCTGCAGCGCGTACGCAGTATTACCTGCCTGCCTATTGCGCTACACCTGTGAAGGTAGCCACACTATTTTAACATGGGGAGGAAGTGGGTACAGTACATTCTAGGCAGCCTAACTTTAAGTTTAAGCGTATGTTAAGTTAAACACGTCGTCATGGCAGCCCAAGAGCTGAATACAAAAGTTAAGGAAAGCTCAGTTAAATGTATTGCTCAGTGTTATATTACATTTTGATGAGTTTTTCAGATGCAAATGTGAACAAGCGTGGTTTACAGCCAAATATGTACCGATATGTACAGCAATAACATCTTAGCAATAACTAAGCATCTTATTCAATGGTACAGCGACAGTGTTCCAGTGGGAGTAAACCCTGTTATCTTCAAGCTGGCAGCCCTGATCCAAACCAGTACATTTCCACAACATGACATGCAGCTTGTAAATGAGCATACTTAAGTATGCGCTTCTGAGCACCCTGTACTGGATCACTCTTTTAATAAAATCCTTGAAATAAAAAGGTTAATTCTGTCATATCTGATAACTATATGAATTTTTACCTAGCACTGATTTCAAAACATTGAACTATTGATCAGGGAAAAGCATTTCAAGCCAATAACTGGTAACATATAAATTGCAAAAGCAAATTGCAATATTTAATCAAAGGAAGCAAGGGTGCCAGGAAAATACATCCATTGTCTTAGTGTCAAATTTAATTGATGACAAAACTGTGATGTGAATTTGGGCCAAAGTTCAATGGAAGAGCCAAGTTTTTTTTTCTTCTTCTTGTGTTTCTTTCTGTTCTTGCAGTTTTCACACCTGTGGCACAACCTGGCCAGCTGCGCTGGAGGAGGGACAGAACATTCCACCCCTGTGGCTCCGCCCCCCTCCCACCTGAAGGCACCAGGTCTCGTTGGAGGGGGCACCTGACGGGGATTGCCGCTCGTTAGGAGAAAGAAGAAGCTTTCAAGTATACAGAAAGTGCTTGTGTAGGTGCTGTATCACTATTAGTATGAGAAGACGAGTGGACAAGAAGGAAAAGGGCAAGAGGGCAAGAAAGAAAAGGGCAAGAAGGAAAGAGGGCAGTTTGACAGACCACCGGAATAGAAGCTAATCGTCCCAGTGAGTGAGTACCTCTGTTTGTATCTCTGGGATTTCCTGTTCTTTCTCATGTCTTTGTCACCAGTAAGCAGCTTAGCTGCTGGGTTTAATAGCAGGGGAATGTCTTCGTTATAATTAGCCCAAACTGTGAGCTCAGGGTTCCCCCTCATTTAACAATTTTCAAAATAAAAGCCTGGTAGGTTCACTGTGAAAATCTGACTTCTTGTTCTATAGAAACCTATGTTTATGTTCCCGATGGAGAAAAGCCTTTAATCACTGTCCATCCTCCTGCTCGTTGTTTTTTTTTTTGTCTGTTTTTTTTTTGGGGGGGGGTTGCCTGAAGTGCTGTAGTTAGTACTGGCTTAATCACAATATGCGAGTGCACGTAACTGTTCAGCTTCCAAGCACTAAGCAGACCCATAATGCAATGCAATACTGTTGATGGTGTTGATGTTAACCACTTAGATTCATTAGATTAGATCTTGCCTGTTTACAGAGAGTTTTTTTTAAATATTACAAAGATGCGCAGGCAATGCAAATGAGTACAGATTCAGTTCAAATTGTTTCTGTTTTGATTTGTACATGCATGTACAGTACATTTATAAAGCAGTGTGTATTTACTGAAGCAGTTCCACTTAAGTGCCTTCGCTCAAGGGCACAATGGCTGTGCCCCACCTGGGAATCAAACCTGCAACCTCGCGCGGGTAGAGGTAGATTCGCTGTGACTAACTGCCCAGCAGGGTTCAAACGGAGCTCTCTGTTCAGCCGGGGGGGGGGGGGGGGGGGGGGGGGGGTTGGGGGTAGCTGGCAGCTTGCAGCTTGCAGGGACCTTCGGTTTGTCTGACCCCCAGGCCTGCTCCACACGGACGGAACGCTCGGCCACCTGGGAGTTCCACATTCTGACATTCTACCGCAAAGTAATCCCTCTCCAGCAGAAAGGCACTTTCAGAGCCAGCAGACCTTCTAAAGCCCGCTTGCTTTTTTCTGGATTGCCGGTGGACTGAGGCTGTAATTGAATTTCAGTCGTTTGGAGACAGGATGGAGTCAGAGCGATCCCCCCCCCCCCCCCATTCCAAAATCATATACATCTCCTTTTGTAGTTCTGCAGCTCATCTTAGCTTTGTTTTTTCTCCTTTTCATTAAAAAAAAATATTCTTTTTCTTCTTCCCCAATTTGTAATGGCTAATAATGGCTTTGATTTCAACACGGCTTTGTGGTTTCACTCACATCTACACAATGAGTATTGCAACAAATGGGATGTGGCCATTAGCTAAATTCACTTGCTTGTGTGATGGTGATTATTTTACACCCTACAGGTCACACAGTACTACAGGAGAGCCGGAGACAATTTTAGACCCTACAGGTCACAGAGTGCTACAGGAGAGCTAGTGACTATTTTACACTCTACAGACCACACACTACTACACCACTACTGCTGATCTCTTCTACTCAGTACAGAATCGATTGATTAATGTCAATTATTGGCCTGAGGCGCCTCTGATTGGGTGTCCCAGGTCTAATTCAGCCCGTGATTGGCCTAGAGGCTCAAAATTGAGTATCCATCCTCTAAACCTGAGTTTTACCCCCAACGTGAAACAACTCTGTGTGTGTGTGTGTGTGTGCTTGTGTGTGTTCTCTCAAAAGACTTGGATAACCCCAGGCAGACGAACACAGCAGCAACAATGCCACCTCATCTCACTTGTAGAAGTGCAGAATGGCACTTAGCCTCCAGCTCCCGGCACAATGGGCCCCGCTCTTTGTGATCACGCCGCCGCGCCGTAACTTCTGTCCCCGCTAAACGCAGCTCGTTCGTTTCCCACCGCCGCCCGCCGAATCGCGAACAGCGCGAGGCGCGATGTGCGCCGCCTTTGTCCTTTTCACAGTCGGTCCGCCATGAGAACGCAGGCTGCAGACGAGGCCTTCGTGCGCTCGAACTGAGAATGCGCTCTCTCCGGCACGCGCATACGCGACTCTGCAGAGAACCGCAGGCGCCACCGGAGAATTGCGCGCATCGCTATAAATATCTCGACTGCATGGCAACCGGCCGCAGTGTCATTATTTCGCATCGTTTTATAATCTATGTGTATAAATTAAAAAATAAATTTCCCAACTGGCACCGTAAACAGTGTCATAATCTCCATACTCCATGGCAACAAAGTGTTTAACTTACAACGTTTTTTTTTAACCCAAAATTTACATTACACTCACATGACTGACTCTCGTATCCAGAGCAACATACAATAGCAGACATTAGATTTATAAACAAAAAAATACAAAAATGTGGTATCACCAAAGGACACAGAGGCCCATTTACTGTATATGCAGTAAATAACAAACAACTCGCAATGAAACTGAGGAAAGTACCATTATACGCATAACTTGTTTTTACACAGCTATCCTGTAACTGTGTCATTATCCAACAGGAAATCCCATCTTCAGTTCACCGGTTATGTTGAAAATGTACAGTCGGAAGGGCATCAGCCTTGCTCATTTACCCCAGGTAATAAAATGCTCTGCACTGTGCATCTATCCCAGGACACAACCAGGTACTTGGTTTCAGCACTAACTCTGGGCACATGTGAATCTGTTATGCGTGCTGAACTGCTTACTGAAATGCAAATCTGGAATACGGGGAGTTTTAGCGGTGGCTGGAAAACCTCATTGTTCAGTATTTATGCCCTGATAAGAGAGGCAAATATTGAATACAATTTTGAAATTGAGTTTTTAAAGCTCAGAATTTGATAAAGAAGCAAAGCAAAACCCCCGCTACATCAATTTGAATTTCTGAAGTGGATAAGACTTTAAATTCTGCACAAAAATGTGGGTAAAAGCGCCAAGTTTCTCATGCTCCCAATGCATACGATCAACAGCCTAAAACACAAAAACTCTCTAAAACTTTGACAGTGTGCCAAATTATTGATTTCAAAATGCTGCCAAGTTACAACCGAACTTTCATATTATATTATATTATATTGTGTTATATTATATTATTCTCCAGGTATTGTCTCTGTTTAATTCCTTTAGGCAAGAGCCAGTTCCATTTTCTGCCCAAAATGCTAATGATTCACTCCCGAGTCATTTCACGGCGCCACCACCACCAGCAGCAGTATGCATGACGGCTCGCATTAGATCGCAATAGCAATCAGAGTCCGCTACCTATATGATCATCCGCCCTCGCTGGCTCCACTCGACGGTCATAAATCAATACGTTCCTCAGGGACAGATAATGCCATTTTATTTCAATCATAACTCTTTATCCTCCCGCGCCGCTCGCGCGCAGACGCTGTGTAACTCTCGGCTACCTCGCGTTCTATAATGTGCGCGTGTCCGCGTATGCGGGTGAGCCGAATATTTACAGCCGGGCAGTGCTCGTTTTGCGTGTGCCTCTGAATGACGCTCTTTCTGTGCTGTCGTTCCGCGATCTCCTCACCGTGGTGGAATTCCGTCAGTAAAGTTTTTGTTCTTAAGTTCTATTTTCAGCTGTGACGCAGTCTCCTGAAATAAATTTTATATATTTATATATTTTTTCTCACAGCTTTGTACCTTGTGCGTTTGAGGAAAGTGGGCCAGTCTTAGATCTCTTCAGTGTTCACAGTTTAAAACGATTTAAGTCTCACATTAATAGGATTAGGACATTTTCCAAAGTACTGTAGTCTGTCTGCAATTCTGTAAACTTACCGTTCAGCCACACACACACACACACAGACACACAATTCACAATAAATGAAGGCAGCTATTAACTATAATGATGCTATTAGGAATATATGGTCTATGGTCATTCTGTCCACAACTTCATCTGAGGCCAACATTTTGTGGAGGTTGCCCCCAAATAATAATCAAAACAGCCTCTCTCTGGCACGACTTTATCGGGGACAAAATCCAGTAAAAGACACGTGAGCCCAAAAAAAAAAAAAAAAAAGACCAAAGCAATCTGAACCGCATTGATCCATGAAAGCATAATGCCC
The DNA here is from genome assembly GCF_013347855.1 of Anguilla anguilla. Taxonomy (NCBI): domain Eukaryota; kingdom Metazoa; phylum Chordata; class Actinopteri; order Anguilliformes; family Anguillidae; genus Anguilla; species Anguilla anguilla. Next base: position 62,675,548 of record NC_049205.1, read on the forward strand.
TCTCTTTGGTCTTTCGCTCCACTAACGCCCCCCCCCCCCCCCCTTTCCGCTCCCCCGCCCTTGAAACACCTTCACGCAGCGGCCTCTGATGAGCCTCGTTCACCTCGTTTCTTTCTTAGCGGGAGCGGGCGAGCGACGCACCGCGAGCCCTTTGGCTGACTTTGGGCTCGGGCCGTTCATCTGAATTAAATTCATGAGCCCCGCGCGCGGGCGGCACCGTTGCTTTTCTCCGAATCTCTTCCTTGCTCCGCTGCTGGAAGGACGGAACAAAAGACAGGAAGTGGGGAACGCGGCGATAGTAATTGTAGCGCCTTTATTTCATTCAGTCCCGCGAGAGAGGAGTCCCCTGGTAACGGATACGATGGCTGATCAAGATCATTAAAAACTGCACTGCTAACGAATGCCAGCTCAGAGAAATGGCAAGCAGGCTCCCTTTTTCTGATTCATCTGCACCACACAATTGGAATCTTTAATTACCCACAGGCAGTATCTGCTGTGATTTACTGGATAACCTGCCTAGGCTGTATTCCTGCCTCTTTCCCAATGCATGCTGGGATAGGCTCCAGCACCTCTCGTTGACCCTGACCAAGAGTGAGCAGGTATAGATAATGGATGGATGGATGGATGGATATAGTATCTGATGAAGACAATGGTTGAATAAAGTAATAAGTATAGCAAGGCTAATGTACTATGGCTCTCACATGTTCACCATTAGCAGGAGTCATTACTGTTCCTGTAACTCATATCTCATAAAAAAAAAAAAAAAACATTTTCAACGTACACATTCAATCTGTGTGTGAACAGCAGCTTGAACTGCAAAGAAGAGGCTTCTACTTTTTTTTAATTACCCTTCTGGGTAGCTTCCAAGCTCAATATCTGTCTTCAGTTCTACCACGATAAAAATCCCTTCAGCAGCCTAAACGACTCGCCGGTAACCTGTAACCAACGCAGCTGATCCTCCTCAACCCACTCAGTGTCTGAGTGAGCAGAACTGCTGGACTGTGGAGGGCAAAAACAAACATAGCAGCTTCACATCACCCGTTTCATCAGAGGAGTCTGTGTGTCTGTCAGCTTTCCTGAGCAGACAGACGAGACTCAGCAAAGAGCACAATCGGACAGAAAATGGCAGGATAATTTTTTTTTTTTTTTTAAACTGTGACCTTCCCAGGCTTGTACATGTGAACAATTTCTGTGTCTTATTTATACCACTTCAAATGAGCGGTAACAGTGTTGCCTTTTCATATTTACCTCAAAGATTTTAGCTGAGGAAACATCATGCGCAAACCGGCCATAATATAACATGAATTATATAAATGTCTGCATCACTAATATGTTTCATAATAATATTCTCTCTCCACTGGTCTGTGATATTGCGGATAGCATGATCTGTATGATGGGAATATTGTAGATCTACACCAGCAACTTATGGGGGGCGGGGGATGGGGGGGGGGGGGGGGGTAAACAAAAAAATAGCAGGCAGCGCAAGTCAAGCCTGAGGGCCAGAACAGCGAGTCAATCCCTGAGGGCCAGGACAGTGAGTCAATCCCCGAGGGCCAGGAGAGCGAGTCGATCCCAGAGGGCAGTCCCCAAACGAGACGGTTATAAATTCGCACCCGAGGCGGAGAAGCCGAAATGAGCCGTGGGACGGGAACGGGAGAGGCGATTTCAGGGGGGTTCCCCCCCCCCCCGTCCTGTGCTACGGGAGCGGTGCGGGCGGTTCGATTGGCGCAGGAGGCGATAGCCGTCCTGGCGCTGCCGGCGGGTCTAATCTCCAGTCTCAGACTCAGACTCAGACTCAGGCTCAGACTCGGGCTCAGACTCAGACTCAGACTCAGACTCAGGCTCAGTCTCTGACTCAGACTCAGACTCGGTCTCAGACTCGGTCTCAGACTCGGACTCGGTCTCAGACTCGGTCTCAGACTCGGTCTCAGGCTCAGGCTCAGGCTCAGACTCAGACTCAGGCTCAGACTCAGACTCAGGCTCAGACTCAGGCTCAGGCTCAGACTCAGGCTCAGACTCAGGCTCAGACTCAGACTCAGGCTCAGACTCAGGCTCAGACTCAGACTCAGGCTCAGACTCAGGCTCAGACTCAGACTCAGGCTCAGACTCAGGCTCAGACTCGGTCTCTGCCGAAGCAGCTGAGGCCCTTTATTCTGTTTAGTCACTCAAACGCTTTATTCACGGCATGTTGATTCTCAATGACATGCACACTTCCTGCACACAAACACACACACGCACACACACATACACGCACACGCACTCACACACACACATACCCGCACGCACACGCAGGCACACACACACACACACACACATACGCACACACGCACACATACACGCACGCACACATACACACACACACGCACGCAGGCACACACACACATACACACACACGCACACGTACACACACGCACACACATACACGCACGCAGGCACACACACACGCACACATACACACACGTACGCAGGCACACATTCACACATGCACTCACACGCACGCGTGCACATGTGCTACTGTATATTCATGCTTTACATTTCCTGCACACACACACACACACATACGAACACATACATGCAGGTACGCAGGAAAGCAGGCACACATGCACACACCCGCACACACGCACGCACACATGTGAAGCAGAAATATAGCACATTTCCTCCTCATCAATGGTGCGTAATTTAATTCAATAATTAACTGTTTCTGTTTTTGGTCCAAAACCTGTTTTTTTTTAGCCCATGCTTTAGATGAAATGGTCACAGTTACACCGATTGTAGACCCTCATTTATTATCACGTTAAATTCTTTCATTTGTTCATTCGGTGCGCTGAGATTATGGCAATTGCATTTTGATAATTTTTTAATATAACAATTTTGACTGCCTGTCAAACGGTGACTGCCTGTCTGCCCCTTAAATGGTGTGAGTGCTGCAGTGGTTGGTATGGAGTGTTTTTTTGTGTTTGGTTACCCTGAGTACTGATGCATCTTTTGCCAGCACAGAGGCATAAACACAACCCCCTAAATGCTGAAATTATCCCAGTGACCTGACAGCAGGCATGATTCATATTCTTGCAAAATCCATATTATACCCCAGATTGGGTCCATAAAATATTTAAGACACCTGTTTGCAATTCCCAGCCAGTGCCTCCCAATTGCTATTCCCAATCTTCAGAGGAAACACTCACTCTGCATTTTCTCAACAAAAAAAAAGAAACATTTTTTATTAAAATCTTAAAAATATATATTTCATGTATCAGATTATAGATATGAGCTGGATTTAAATGGTTTTTCTAAGTGCCGGTCACCCCAGTTATGCTCTCCCTTATCGAATGAACGCCCCCTTCACACACACTGCACGGAGTTATCGCATCCATGCCTGTACACATTGGGGTTTTTGTCCTGCTTTTGTCGCGTTTATCGGTGTATACTTTGTGCTAAATTACCGCGGAAGGGTATGGGTGTCCCTGATAGCACGGTCCCGTTGTTTAGGAGTACAAAGCGCGCTGTTGATTTATAAGATTCCTCAGTTCACGGATCGTTAAAGTATTGGATCTGGACGCATATCTTAGCTGTCCACTCCAGATGCAGTCAGTGTATTGACTATGTGGCACAGACGCAGGTGACACTCACGACTGCGTTCATTTGCATAAAGATTCTAAAAGGAATTTTGATTGGTTGCCAGTAACCAACCAATCAATTTTGATTGGTCCAACCAGCAATAAGCATGAAAGGGGGAGGTGTGACCCTTCTGAAACCTGACCTTTAAAAGAGGTTGAAATCCAGTAATTCATGGTCCCTAAAATTTGCCTCGCATCTAATAATAGTGATCAAAGAACCTGTGATCAAGTATCTACCTTTTACTTTAACTCAAACACAAGCATTGCTTATTTTCAATGTAAACGCTACTTTCTTTCTTTTTTTTTCTTCTTCTCCTGAGAACACCGTTAGACGCCCTTTAAATTTCCTCAGTTTATTTGTTTCTGTTATTAAATTACCGGCGTAGCGCCTCACCTGTAAATACGAAAGTCACGGAGCCTCTTCGGTTCGTGCAAATAAATTTTTTTTTTTGAACTCCGCAAACTACCGCAGAACTGAGGAAATGAAATGAAGCCAGCGGCTCCCTGAGCAGAACGCCTAATGATGTTTGCTCCTGTTAGACGCACGGCAATGAGACTCGTTTGGGCCGATCGCATGGTGGATTTCCTTGAATGTGCGGCAACCTTCCTGTTCTTTGACTTGTTAGATTCTAGAACAGTCTGACGGAACAGTCTTGACAGCCACTGATGAAAACAGCGCCGCAATAGATTTTCGCTGACGTTCATACGTATGGGATTTCTTAAGGGATTAGAGAAAGAACATAATCTAATATGAATTGATAGAATTGAGAATGCTTTAATTCTGTGGAATTCGACACCCTTGACTCACTCTGCTGCTGGTAATTTGTTATCATGGAACTGTTTTGATTGGCCCTTCTTGATCCCCCCTCGATAATCGGCTTCCTCCTGAGATTTCTTCCAAGTTGGAGAGTTTTTCCTTGCCACCGTTTGAGTGTTCTTCTTCCCATTGGAAGTTTTTTTTGTTACTTCAGTTGTTTGCTTTTTGTGGAGTTCAGACCTCATTTTGGCTTAAAGCTTCCTTTCTGTTTCCTCTGTCAAGCATCTTTGTGACAGTGTCTCTGTAAAAAAGCACCATACGAATAAACTGAATTTAACTGAATTGATTTCTACCATCCGACTTTTCCAGGTCAGTAAGGGTCCAGTTTTCCTGACTGTGGTCTTCCCTTTAATTTATACGAACCTGATGCGTCTCCTTAAACCACACAGCGCAAAAAAAAAAAAAATCCCCACAACCAGCACTTACAACTAACCGTAATTTGCCTTGGTGTGAAGGGAGAGATTAGTGTTATGAAAACATAAACACTGCTTTTGTGCTCCGCACTCGCAAAACATTAAACATGCTTTTCCCATGATGCTTTGTGGTTGGCTCCTTCACAGCAGCCACGTCTGCAAAGCTTCAAATGTGCAGCACACAGCATGGGAGAGAGAGAGAGTACGCAGAACAGCCCTGGTCCTGGAGAGCCGCAGGGTCTGTGGGTCTTCCCTGTTACTCCGCTCGTAATTAATTAATTAAAGCGGTTAATTGCACACTTAGCCGATCTCACCTGGCTTCCCGGGTCTGACTCAGACGCTGATTTCTGAGGTGTTACACACGGTCTGGGTTTCCATGGTTGCGCGGACCCCCGCTGCATGTAATGTGTATTTGGCACGAGGTTGGGGGGAAAGAAAAGAAAAAAAAAAAGAGAGATTCTACTTTTTCCCCAGAAGAGATCGCAGATGTGTACAAAAGTGTCTGCTTTTAAACATAATAAAAAATAACACCTGATGTTTTCAAACACCTGGTGTATTTGAACAGATTTTAAACCGATTTGAATAAACAGAATTTATCGCTTTTTAAGCATTTAATTCATATCAAAGTTTGCCTTCATGAACCCCAGTGCTGTTTGAGACTGGATAAAACAGTTTACCAAGCACACATTTAACATCAGCAGGAAAGGCTGGGGTGAATGTCAGATGGGTACTCATGACACATTTGACACATTCTACTATTGCAAATGCATCCAGTTTAAATTAACGGGCTTCACTAATATGTGTCTTTGTCATGTATAGTAGAATTCTATTTGTAGTCCCTCAGTTTGATGGTAAAACAGTGTATTGTTTTCTTGTTGCTATGGTTCCGGTGCAGTGATAAAATGGCGGCCGTTGTCACGGAAGCGTTTGGAGCTCTCCGAGGGACAGCTGGAACGCTCCCGCTCAGAGCTCTCGTTTTCCGAAGATGGGTTCTGTGCTCCCGCCCCCCCCCGGTGCTGCTCCCAGAAATAGACCCGTTTCCTGCGTCCTAAGCGAATCTGGCACTTCCGAAACAGGAAGTCTCATTTCACACACGGAGAGGTCAAAGGGCACGAGAGAGAGGCCGCTCGGTCACGGTGGCGATCCTGGGATTGTTCACGGAGAGGACTCCTCACTTTCTCGCTACACTGCGAGCGTAAAATAGGCCTGTCTGTTTCAGTTACCTCAGTCCTGGCTGAACCTCCCCCCCCCCTACCCCCCCTCCCCCCGCCCCCTCCCATGCGTAACGTGTCCTCGCTGTCTGGAGGAATGGCGGGGTATTCCCAGATGACGAATGACGTAGCCCCCAACAGGACTGCCGGTCTGGGGCAGTCCCAGGACCCTCTGCAACCCCACCCCCCTGCCCCCCAAACGCCCCCCCCCCCCCCCAGAAACCTTCGCCCGCAACCCCCCCACCCCCCCTTTGCCAGTCTCCACCTGACCAATTCCTCCCTCTACCCGGCATGAATCTTACTGAGGTACTAACGGGAGGTTTCGGCAGATCAGAGACGGTAAACAGATCACAGACTGGCCCGGGTGAGTCTGAGTTCACACAAAGCAAACTCTGAGAGCTGCAGGGGTGTGTGGGACGCCTTTGCACACAGAGTAAAATATGCAAGAGGAAGTGCTGCTGTCTGGCCCCTCACTGTCTGCACAGACAAGACAACACATCCCATAAATATTCTGTCTGGGCTAAAGACCCAGGTCTGTAACCAGGGGAAACGGCCGATGCCGTGTACTGATTGACTACACACGTCCCTCTGAGTTCTGCCATGCATAAACAGCACAAACAGCGTTGTCTTTCTCCATCCATTCTGCTAGCGTTTAATCAGGCCTGGGCTACCTGAGTGTCGGTAGTAGACTATGGCTCATTTTGCGAGCGTTTAATCAGGCCTGGGCTTAGTGTTGCTAATTTTAAGCAGACTATGGTTCATTCTGCAAGTGTTTAATCAGGCCTGGGCTGAGTGTCGCTGATTTTAAGCAGACCATGGTTCATTCTGCGAGCGTTTAATCAGGCCTGGCCTGAGTGTTGCTGATTTTAAGCAGACTATGGTTCATTCTGCGAGCGTTTAATCAGGCCTGGGCTATGTGAGCTATCGCTAGCGCCCGCAGGCCTCCAGGCTCGGCCGTAATCAGAGAGGCAGGGGTGTAATTGTCTGAGGCCGTTTCATTACGCGCGTTAGCGCTGGCCTTCAGACCGCGGGAACGCCGCACGACTCCCGCCGTCCCGCCGTCTCCTCCTGCTAGCGAGTCTAAATCACTCCCGCATCACTCACGAGACTGCAACCCCCCCCACCCTGAACCCCCCTCCCCCCCGAACCCCCCACCTCACCCGCCCCCCCCCCGACCCCACCTCACCCGCCCCTCCCCGACCCCCCCCCCTCCCCAACCCCCCCTCAACCGCCCTCCTCACCCGCCCCCCCCCCCCTCTCCGATCCCCCCTCACCCCCCTCTCCCCCAGCCCCCCCACCCACATCGCCACGGAGCCGACCGCGTGCGCCTCTCACTGATAAATCGCCCGGATCGGCAGCACAAGGGCAGCCTGCTTAACCGACCTTCAGTAGAGATGACGTGTGGATAATAGACGAGCCCTTAGTTTTACAGCAGCATCGCGGGACAGAAAAGCATGGGGGGGGGGGGGGCGGGGTAAATAATACACTGAGGAATGCATCGCATTTACGCAAACAAGGCACATCTTTCGACAGAGAGGTTTGTTTTGTGTGGTAGGGGCGCAGGGAAGGATGACCCGCTGGGGCCTGTTTGGCCATGAGGCAGAGTCCTGGACAGGATGATAAGGTGGAAGTTCAGCCACACGGGGGAAACGATTATAACAAACAGGACCAGACCCACAACCTGCGCCAGCTAATGACGCAGTCTGGCCCCCAAACACAGGCACGACCTGTGACAGGGAATGACGCAGCCTCGCCCCAAACACAGGCAACACCTCTGCTTCAAATGACGCAGTCTTCTCGCCCCCAAACAGAGTCGTGACCTGTGCCAGCGAATGACGCAGTCTGGGCCTGGGCTGAGCGCACAGCTGGCCGCCCCTCTCTCGCTGTGGACTGTGTAATTAATCTCTTCTGCCGTAATCACCTCCCAAGAGCTTGGGCCAGGGCCGCTGACGGCAGTGCAGACTGTAAACAGGCCGAGCCCTGGACTCAACACACACTTTAACTCCCACCTCCAGTTTAAAGCCTTGCTTTATTCTCAATTCACAGTCAGTCCTTAATAATAATTACAGCGGAACATTTTGGACACAGACTGAGTTTCTCATTTCACACACGGAGAGGTCAAAGGGCACGAGAGAGAGGCCGCTCGGTCACGGTGGCGATCCTGGGATTGTTCACGGAGAGGACTCCTCACTTTCTCGCTACACTGCGAGCGTAAAATAGGCCTGTCTGTTTCAGTTACCTCAGTCCTGGCTGAACCTCCCCCCCCCCTACCCCCCCTCCCCCCGCCCCCTCCCATGCGTAACGTGTCCTCGCTGTCTGGAGGAATGGCGGGGTATTCCCAGATGACGAATGACGTAGCCCCCAACAGGACTGCCGGTCTGGGGCAGTCCCAGGACCCTCTGCAACCCCACCCCCCTGCCCCCCAAACGCCCCCCCCCCCCCCGCCCCCCCTTTGCCAGTCTCCACCTGACCAATTCCTCCCTCTCCCCGGCATGAATCTTACTGAGGTACTAACGGGAGGTTTCGGCAGATCAGAGACGGTAAACGGATCACAGACTGGCCCGGGTGAGTCTGAGTTCACACAAAGCAAACTCTGAGAGCTGCAGGGGTGTGTGGGACGCCTTTGCACACAGAGTAAAATATGCAAGAGGAAGTGCTGCTGTCTGGCCCCTCACTGTCTGCACAGACAAGACAACACATCCCATAAATATTCTGTCTGGGCTAAAGACCCAGGTCTGTAACCAGGGGGAACGGCCGATGCCGTGTACTGATTGACTACACACGTCCCTCTGAGTTCTGCCATGCATACAGCTCAAACAGCATTGTCTTTTTCCATCCATTCTGCTAGCATTTAATCAGGCCTGGGCTATCTGAGTGTTGCTGATCCTAAGCATTGCATGGTTCATTCTGCGAGTGTTTAATCAGGCCTGGGCTGAGTGTTGCTGATTTTAAGCAGACTATGGTTCATTCTGCGAGCGTTTAATCAGGCCTGGGCTGAGTGTTGCTGATTTTAAGCAGACTATGGTTCATTCTGCGAGCGTTTAATCAGGCCTGGGCTGAGTGTTGCTGATTTTAAGCAGACTATGGCTCATTCTGCGAGCGTTTAATCAGGCCTGGGCTGAGTGTTGCTGATTTAAGCAGACTATGGCTCATTCTGCGAGCGTTTAATCAGGCCTGGGCTGAGTGTTGCTGATTTTAAGCAGACTATGGCTCATTCTGCGAGCGTTTAATCAGGCCTGGGCTGAGTGTTGCTGATTTTAAGCAGACTATGGCTCATTCTGCGAGCGTTTAATCAGGCCTGGGCTGAGTGTTGCTGATTTTAAGCAGACTATGGCTCATTCTGCGAGCGTTTAATCAGGCCTGGGCTGAGTGTTGCTGATTTTAAGCAGACTATGGCTCATTCTGCGAGCGTTTAATCAGGCCTGGGCTGAGTGTTGCTGATTTTAAGCAGACTATGGCTCATTCTGCGAGCGTTTAATCAGGCCTGGGCTATCTGAGCTATCGCTAGCGCCCGCAGGCCTCCAGGCTCGGCCGTAATCAGAGAGGCAGGGGTGTAATTGTCTGAGGCCGTTTCATTACGCGCGTTAGCGCTGGCCTTCAGACCACGGGAACGCCGCACGGCTCCCGCCGTCCCGCCGTCTCCTCCTGCTAGCGAGTCTAAATCACTCCCACATCACTCACGAGACTGCAACCCCCCACCGAACCCCCCCTCCCCCAGCCAACCTCCCCACCCCCCCACTTCACCGCCACTCCCCGACCCCCCCCTCCCCAACCCTCCCTGAACCCCTCTCCTCAGTCGCCCCCCCCGACCCCCACCTCACCCGTCCATCCCCCCCCCCCCCCCACGTCGCCACGGAGACGACCGCGCGCGCCTCTCAGTGATAAATCGCCCGGATCGGCAGCACAAGGGCGGCCTGCTTAACCGACCTTCAGCAGAGATGACGTGTGGATAATAGACGAGCCCTTAGTTTTACAGCAGCATCGCGGGACAGAAAAGCATGGGGGGGGGGGGGGGCGGGGGTAAATAATACACTGAGGAATGCATCGCATCTACGCAAACAAGGCACATTTTTTTCGACAGAGAGGTTTGTTTTGTGTGGTAGGGGCGCAGGGAAGGATGACCCGCTGGGGCCTGTTTGGCCATGAGGCAGAGTCCTGGACAGGATGATAAGGTGGAAGTTCAGCCACACGGGGGAAAGGATCATAACAAACAGGACCAGACCCACGACCTGCACCAGCTAATGACGCAGTCTGGCCCCCAAACACAGGCACGACCTGTGACAGGGAATGACGCAGTCTCGCCCCAAACACAGGCAACACCTCTGCTTCAAATGACGCAGTCTTCTCGCCCCAAACAGAGTCGTGACCTGTGCCAGCGAATGACGCAGTCTTCTCGCCCCAAACAGAGTCGTGACCTGTGCCAGCGAATGACGCAGTCTGGGCCTGGGCTGAGCGCACAGCTGGCCGCCTCTCTCTCGCTGTGGACTGTGTAATTAATCTTTTTCTGCCGTAATCACCTCCCAAGAGCTTGGGCCAGGGCCGCTGACGGCAGTGCAGACTGTAAACAGGCCGAGCCCTGGACTCAACACACACTTTAACTCCCACCTCCAGTTTACAGCCTTGCTTTATTCTCAATTCACACTCAGTCCTTAATAATAATTACAGCAGAACATTTTGGACACAGGCTGAGTTTTGTATGGAGAACCTTCATTGGGGGGTATTGGGTGGGGGGAAGAGGGTTGTATTGGATTGGTGGGGTGGGGTGTTCGGTGGAAGGGGGTGCATTTCACGACCTCTTTCTTCTCTTCAAGATTTAAACAAAATATCCTTCCATAGTATTTCATTATGGTGTTTCGCTCACGGCTAAGGACAAACTGTCAGTCTCTTCTGCAGGCCCTGTCTGTAGATCACTGTTCTGTTTCACTGCTGAACGCGGAAGCCTTGAGGAGGGAGAAGGCTTGAGGAGAGAGAAGGCAGAGTATTTCTCGCCGACGTCCGCGTTACAAACGAGCGTTTTGGCCGCACAGCTTCGCTGCCAGCACAGGCGTGGCGTCACTCAATCACAGCGCTGCACATTTCCCCGGCTCGATATCTCTCTAATACTGCACCCGCCCCACCGCCTCACCCGCCCCACCGCCTCACCAGCGCCCCCTTCAGCTGGCCTGCTGCCTTCACCCGCCCCACCACCTCACTGGCGCCCCCTTCAGCTGGCCTGCTGCCTTCACCTACCCCACCGCCTCACTGGCGCCCCCTTCAGCTGGCCTGCTGCCTTCACCCGCCCCACCACCTCACTGGCGCCCCCTTCAGCTGGCCTGCTGCCTTCACCTACCCCACCGCCTCACTGGCGCCCCCTTCAGCTGGCCTGCTGCCTTCACCTACCCCACCGCCTCACCGCCACATCGACTCAACGGCGCCCCCTTCAGCTGGCCTGCTGCCTTCACCTACCCCACCGCCTCACCGGCGCCCCCTTCAGCTGGCCTGCTGCCTTCACCTACCCCACCGCCTCACTGGCGCCCCCTTCAGCTGGCCTGCTGCCTTCACCTACCCCACCGCCTCACCGCCACATCGACTCAACGGCGCCCCCTTCAGCTGGCCTACTGCCTTCACCCACCCCACCAGCGCCCCCTTCAGCTGGCCTGCTGCCTTCACCCGCCCCACCGCCTCACTGGCACCCCCTTCAGCTGGCCTGCTGCCTTCACCCGCCCCACCGCCTCACTGGCGCCCCCTTCAGCTGGCCTACTGCTTGGTATTAGAGTCCCTGGAGAGCTCAGGCCGGGTGACTGGCGATAGGAAAGCCATCAAATGAGGAATCTGATCATTTAAATTAGACGAGAAGCAAAACGCTGGAAAGGATCTGTAAGAGGAGACTCGTTTCGCTAGGTTAAGAGGAGGCGGCGGTGTTGCGTTAACTGTCTGTGATGTGATTTTAATCCACTGATTTTAAAGTGGAACAGGGAAATATTTAGGAATATGGATAATGTGCATAGGACTATGGGATATGTGCATAGGACTATGGGTAATGTGCAAAGGACTGTGGGTAATTGGCAATAGGACTATGCCAATTACACACACCACACACACACTACATACAGACACACATACACGCACACACACACAGAATGGTAGATGACAAGAATGGGAAAGAACACAAACCACCTCACGCATGTACATTGCTAGCATATTCATTCAAATGTCGCAGTGCGTGCTCTCAGAAACTCAGCGAAACCAGCTGCGATTTATCAGTTTCCACGTCTCACTGCTGCACTTCAGACCTACTCAAGCAGCGCACACTGCGCATTCATCACGGAGAAATCACAGCTGCACTAATGAAATCTTTCACATCGCAAGTCTGAGAGAGTACTGCTCAAGTAGAGGTAGCTCATTTTTGTACAGTTTCTTTTCATGTTTCTGTGTATATTGTTAAAGTATGTGTAAAGTAATTTAATTAAGACCTTAGTCAAATTTTAAGAACTCTGTTGAAGACACACTTTATTCTTCTTCATATTTTTGCTGTTTGTATTGTATCCTATTATAGTACTGGTAGCAGTGGAAGTACCACAAGTAGTAATAGAAATAGTAGCAGCAGCAGTAGTAGTAGTAGTAATGGTAATAGTAGCGGTAATAGTAGTAATAGTAATTGTAGCGGTAATAGTAATAGTAGTAGTAGTAGCAGCAGTAGTAGTAATTAGTAGCAGTACTAATAGTAATAGTAGTAGTAATACTAGCAATAGTAATAGTAGTAATCTTGGTAGTAGTTCTAGCTGTAGTTCCCTGGTTCTCCTGTTTGTGAGCACGCAGCTAAACTGCATTTATCAGCCCAGAAACGGAGAGGAGGCAGAGAACTCCTGCCCTGCGTAGAGGGGCTGGCACTGAAGCAGATAAAGAGACTGAGATGAATTTCACAGAGAGAATTTCCACCTCTCTCTCCCTGGGTTTGCGAGGGGGGGGGGGGCAGGGGGGCGGGAGCCAAACGGCAGCTCACAGACAGTTTTCGCAGCTCTGAAAGCAGATCTCACCAATCCTCAGTTACACCCCCCCCCCATCCAGGGGACAAGCACAGGCCCAGTTTCCCAGCACATTACATTACAAGCATTTAGCAGATGCTCTTATCCACAGAGACTTGCACAACTTTTTAAATACAGTATCCATTTATACTGCTGGAGACAGTGGCAGTGTCTTAACTGGGAATTAAACCTGCAACCTTTTCCCTAACGTTATACTGCAGAGCCAACCCCAGCACACACACTTTTTTGTTTTGGCTGGAGGAGCATAGTTGCATGTTGCATTGTCTGGGTGGGGGCAGAGCAAGATCCGTATGGAAGAGCGCCCCCTTTGGTCAGAAGGGTGACTGCAGTCTGCCTGAAAGCAGTGAGCTCCCTCCACACAGTGACTGTACGACTAAGCTGGTGCACTGCCAGGTGAACAAAAGCAGTGAGATGAGCTCTCTTTGGGGGGGGGGGGGGGGGGGGGGTTCTGCATGAGCATTGGGTGCATGAGCTGGGGGGGGTGGGAAATGGGGGTGCATGAGCTGGGCTGTGCTCTCCTTGTGGGGAACAATGAGGCTGCAGTGGTTGGATGGGCCTACAAAACTGACCACTCCAAACTGAGTGGAAAAACTTACATAATATCCATACAATTAAAGCCAAAAAATCCCCCCCAAAAAAAACAGCTCTTGTGATGCCAGAACTTGTTGATCGTGTTTGTCTGCCACTGAAACGCACAGAGCAGCAACACTCAAGTCATACTGATGCGGACGGAAAAGCTAGACAGGCGCCATGGCTACTGTTTCCCGGGAGAGCACTAGCGTTTGAGAGGGGTGTGCTCGCGGAGCGGAAGCCAAAGGGGGGGGGGGGGTTTATCCCCCCTAATGTGGGGAGTTTAAGCTGCTATGAGAGATAATCATGCTTCCCTATTTCAGCGTAGCCTTCGCTCCATTCAGTTTCTGCGTTTAAAAAGCCCCCCCCCCCCCCCCCCCTCCCCGCCCCCCCCAGAAAGCCACCCGAGTCAAATCAAGGCACTTATCCATGCTGTGATTTGATTGACTTTCCGGAATTCCCCCGCCCACCTGCAGACTGCGGATATGGCAACACATGTCAATACCAGAAACTAAGCGGCAAACCGCGGTTTTACATTTTACAGCAGTTCATAAACATTATAGAACGGCCCCCTATGGAGATAGCCAGTAACAGTCTGCACTGTCTTCTTTCATTACAGGGGTTTCTCAAACAATTCATTCCTATATTAGCGCGTATGTCCATAGTTACATATTTGGGTATATTTATAGATGTATGCTCCAAGAAGACACAAAGTATATTTTCTTATGACAAGGAGAGAGAGAGAGAGAGAGAGAGAGAGAAAGATGAAGAAAAAAAGAGAGAGAGAGCGAGAGAGTGAGTGTGTGTATATATGTATGCGCCTGTGTGTCAACATACATGTGTGTGTGTGTGTCCACATGCATGTGTGGCTGGGTGTGTGTGTGTGTGTGTGTGTGTCTAGCCCCCTCAGGTGCTTTCTCTGGGCATGGAGGCCCTCTGCTGGTGGGAGGGCTGTACTGCCGCACGGGTTCTGTAGAGCACTGAGCTCCAGAGAGAGGCTGCCTGTCGGACGCTTCCCTGGGAACAGGACTAGAGTCTTCCCATGATGCAACTGCACTCTGCACATATATTACAGTGGGGTTGTTATTACAATCAAACACTCTGATTGAGATGCTTGTTTATTGTCTCCAGTTATTTATTTTCCCAAGTTACATAGCTTTCATTTTATCAATTTATACTGCTGTATATTTTGCTGGTCCAGTTAGAGAGAAGCTTGCCTTGCACCATAAATATCCAATCAGGGGATTCAGAGTCCAGTCCTGTTCAAAGGTGAAGCGATTTAAAGTTCAGTTTCCTTTCCTGTCCGAGTTCAAAATAAATATATATGATAGGGAGGGAGGGAGGGAGAGAGAGAGAGTGTGAGAGAGAGAGAGCGAGTGAGTGACAGAGAGAGGAAAAAAAGAGAGAGAGAGAGAGCTGCCGTTCTCATCTATATTAGCAGCGAAGCCCCTGGACTGCTCTCTAACATGGCGCGTCGTTTCTGAAGAGAAATGCGGCCCGTCAGGGTCTCTCTGCAGAGACAGATGCAAATAAAAATAAAAAATAAAATAATAAAAACAGACGACAGAATGAAAAGAAAGAGCTCTTTGATAAGAGCACAGAGAGAGGGTTCAGGATTTGAAAAACAAAAAAAAAAAAACCTCAAATTTGTTCTAGCCCTGTGGTACTCAGGACGGGGCAAATGGGGCGTCTCTGGTTGCATTTCGATCACTGGCGGGGGGAGGGGGGGGGGAACCTTGGCTCACACGCATGCGGTTAACATCCTGTTGACTCCAGGTAAAGCACAGCGATGAATAAAGGGCCGGTGGGGGGAGCGGGGGGGGGGGGGGGTAGCGAGGGGAGCGAGGGGGGGGGGGCACCGGTCTCTGTGGAGTAACAGGCAGACCTGTGTGTTTATTTCCACACCCCCTGTAAAGCACAGGGAACAAAAATAATGCGTCGGTCCCTGGTGACCCTGGTGGAAAAGGCACACAAACAAACCGGCCAGCGGAACAAGGGCCCCCTGTGTGTGTGACCGTCACCTACACCTGGGAAATGTAGTTTAATGCCTTAAAACTGACAAAACCTGGACACGCGCGATTCCCAACGTAAGGAATTCTGAGGGCTGTGCTGCTGTTTAAAACAGGATATGATGTCGTGCCTTCCAGTTACCGTACACTCTGTCCTCACTTATTACCCAGGTACTCGGGTGGATTTTTTACCTGCAAATTGGTGTCATTGGTTTGCGCACACTCCCTTCACTCTAGTGAAAGGGCTGAAATTTCTTTCGGAGTACAAAGCTCTCGACTTTGTGACCACAAAGCATTGTAAGATACGAGTAATCTTTGACAAAAACCAAAAAGCAGAAGTTGTTTAAGAGTGAACTCAGCACTTGTAGCAATAACACATAGTGAGTTAGGCACTATAATTTCAAGGTAATTTAGGAAGGACTGTGTTTTTTTTCTGCCTGTGCAGAGTTCAGCTTTAGGACAGCAGCATGAGGCTTACACAGTGCCAGGACCTCTGCTGAGGGTGGGGGAGGGTGTGGGGGGGGGGAGGGGGAGTGTGGGGGGGGACACAGTCGCCCCTGCCGTCCCTGGGCTCTGCTAGCCTGTGTCAGAGTGAACCGGATCGAAAAAAACGGGAAGTCCGCCAACTCCATCGCCGGAGAGCGCGAGCTGACACTGCAGTCTTCACGGGCGTTTTTTTAAATCCTCCTGACATCGAACGCTCAAGCACTCCACCCATTAGCATGCCACAGCACTCTCTCCCTCCCTGTCTCTCCCTCTCTTTCTCTCTCTCACAGCACTCTCTCCCTCCCTGTCTCTCCCTGTCTCTCCTTCTCTCTCTCTCTCTCTCACACACACTCTCTCCCTCCCTGTCTCTCCCTCTCTCTCCCTCTCTTTCCCTCTCTCACAGCACTCTCTCCCTCCCTCTCTCTCCCTCTCTCTCCCTCTCTTTCCCTCTCTCACAGCACTCTCTCCCTCCCTGTCTCTCCCTCTCTCCCTCTCTTTCTCTCTCTCACACACTCTCTCCCTCTCTTTCCCTCTCTCACAGCACTCTCTCCCTCCCTGTCTCTCCCTGTCTCTCCCTCTCTTTCTCTCTCTCACACACTCTCTCCCTCTCTTTCTCTCTCTCACAGCACTCTCTCCCTCCCTGTCTCTCCCTGTCTCTCCCTCTCTTTCTCTCTCTCACACACTCTCTCCCTCTCTTTCTCTCTCTCACAGCACTCTCTCCCTCCCTGTCTCTCCCTGTCTCTCCCTCTCTTTCCCTCTCTCACAGCACTCTCTCCCTCCCTGTCTCTCCCTGTCTCTCCCTCTCTCTCTCTCTCTCTCTCACACACACTCTCTCCCTCCCTGTCTCTCCCTCTCTCTCCTTCTCTCTCTCTCACACACACTCTCTCCCTCTCTTTCTCTCTCTCACACACACTCTCTCCCTCCCTGTCTCTCCCTCTCTTTCTCTCGCTCACACAAACTCTCTTCCTCTCTCTGTCTCACTCACTCACTCACTCTCTCTCTCTTTCTCTCTCTCTCTCAATCACTCTCTCCCTCTCTTTCTCTCTTTCCCTCCCTCCCTCTCTCTCTCTCAATCACTCTCTCTCTCCCTCCGTTGTCCCTCCTTCCCTCCCTCTCTCTCCCCCTCCCTCCCTCTCTCTCTCCTTCCCTCTCTCTCTCTCTCTCTCCTTCCCTCTCTCCCTCTCTCCCTCTCTCTCTCTCCCTCCCTCCCCCTCTCTCTCTCACACACTCTCCCTCTCTCCTTCCCTCTCCCTCCCTCTCTCTCTCTCTCTCTCTCTCTCTGAGGAGAGCTGTAGAGACGGCTGCTGCCGCGGCCTCTCCTCGCTGTTCGGGTTTGGTACCGCACCTCTGCGTGACCCTAACCCCGCAGACCCGGAACACTCCGGCTCCTGCTGACTGCCCAGACGCTGACCTTCAGCTCTTCCTGTTTCGCAGCCTCGCCCAATCAGGGTGACTTTACCCAAAGAGAATAACAGGTCATATTCTAAAGCATTTTTATTCAGTAAAGTCCCCACGTTTGGACATATCTCATGTATCAGATAAGCACATACGGTGCCCTGCTTTACTACATGCCAGTCAGCACTTTTATTTTATTCAGTTTTATGAACCTAAAGTTCAGTTGCTCCTGTTCTGTGCATATTCTGACTAAGTGCATAAATATCGCCAAAGTCCTGCACATATGCAGTTATCAGGGGGCAACTACGTGAGGAGAAGACTTAGACAAGATTTTCTTTTCCATCGATGCAACAGACTGTTAAATTAAAACTGAGCCAATTGCATTTATTGCGCTGTTCTGGGCGTGGTTAATTTTATGGTGAGGTTGGGGGGGGGGGGGGGAGGAGAGGGGGGTGTTGGTACCCTGAATACAGATTCATGATATTTACCGCAGTTCCTGTTTTATGAGAGCCGGTGAATGTGGGAAATCAGGCAAAGGGCGGAGGGAATTTTCCAGGGGTTTTGGTACGGAGACACCGCGTCAAATTCAGTATTTTTCCCCCCACAAGCCTCTAAGTAGCCCCGTCACTGAGTGAGACTGACACTTCCAATTATATAAGATGCTGCAGCACGGGGCGGCGCTGACTGTGGAAGGGACGGATCACGTGACCCCGACTTGACAACTGTGACTGACCGCAGACACTGAAGAACCCCCAACCCCCCCCCCCCCCCCCCACACACACACACAAACCAGAAGAGCGCCATTACTCTGGTCCCTGCCCCCCCACCCCACCCCACCCTCCTGCTCTCCTCCGCACCAATTGGACATTAAGCCAAGGATGACATCAGCCCCTTGACACAGTACCCAATCAGATCAATGCATTGTTTTAATGCACCCGTCAAGCTAGCCCCACAGGGTTTTTTTTTTTTGCTTTTTTTTTTTTCAAAGCAGCCTACATCCTGAAATTGGCCCCCGTATTCGACGGGACCTACCAGGCGTGGCCCCCACCCCCCAAGGAGAAAATAAAGGGGTGGTGACAGGGGGAGAGCGAGGAGACAACACCAGGCGGAGGAGGAGGAGGAGTTCCCCAGCATATCTCAGTTTTTCTCCGGGGTGAAATCCCTCTTTTTTTTTTTTCCGCTCACGGCTCGGTGGTTTTAAGTCATTTTCTTTATCGATGGGGCTGTGCGCCAGACCGGAGACCTGACAGACTGCCTTATCGGGAAGCTGCTTAATGAAATGGATCCCATTTCGGCTCTTTGGGCCATATTCTCCCCGATCAGCACTTTTACCCATCTCCCTATCTGTCATGCCACTGGAACCCAGCTGTCAGCTCCCATGGCGACCGGGGTGGAAACACAAGTGGGTGGGGCAAGACAGGTGCTCCTTTCTAAAAGCTGGATTAAATGACGGCCCCCTTAATGTTCTCAAAGATATAACTTCATATACATGAAGTATGGGGCGAGTGCAAAGGTTTTACCACTCCATTTAAGAGGTCTACATTATGATCTGATGTGCAACAGATCCTTGAGATATTGCTTTTCATACATTTAGTGTAGAGTGTATTGTATATTGTAATACATGATTGATCATATAGTGAACAGAAATTTTGTCAGGGGAGCTATATGCATGCATCAGGTTACTCATTCGCCTGAAGTGCAGGCTGTATTGAGGAACTCGGCCAGAGAATGAAGAGAGATTCAGAATTGAGGAGGGATGTGGTGCTTTTCATTTCATTATTATTATTATTTTTTTTTTTTAACTGGTTGACCAAACAGGGATGTGCTTTGTTCTGGGATGGGAGGGGCGGGGTTGCAGAGGTGCAGGGTTAAAAATGAATAGCGTAAAAAGTCGGTGTGCTAATTTTGTTGCATGACTTCGCACGTGCACTTGCGGTCTTGCGCGATGCGGACACTGCAGACGCTCGCGCTGAAGGAACGTCCACGTGCTTTCGCTGCCCTCTTAACGCTCTGAAGCGCGGGGACATACTGTAGCGGACGAATAGCTCGAGCCTTGGGGACTGCGGCATAACCTCCGTATGGTGACTGGCACATTGACCGCGGTTAGCTACATTCAGAAAGGAGCGAAAGTCAATTAAGTTCCGGGATATAAAAAGCACTTGAGGAATGGGGTATGACTTGTGTACCACAGGGCATCATTTTATCGGTTTCTGGAATTTTGAGAAAATAGGTATTTCAAAAAAAAAAAAAAAAGTGAGCGAACTGAGAGCCAAGTTCACACAAATGAGCAAACGGTTTAACCCGCGTTCGATAGGTCATCCTCGAAGTTGAGCCAACAGAAAATCAGTTCATCCGCATAGTCACAGCACAGAAACCGAACAAGTAGCCACACAATTTCAAGGGCAGGGTAAGCCTACGGGGTGTCCTCGCGCCGCCGTCGTTGTCGGACCTTTTTGCAAACATCCATTCATCAGCTCTCCGCGCTTCTCGCTACAAAATGCGCAAAGAATGCCGCTCAGCAAACTTACCTCCCAACGCTTGCTTCATTACAAAATTCATGGCGATGGCTTTTAATTCCTGCCTTCCTTAGCTTGGCGATATTACATTCAGATTGGGCAGGCGAAGGAGTCCTTGGGCGGGCAGATCTAAAAATCACAACAAACAAATAAAAACAATGGTTCGGAAAATAACTACGTACAAGTGTACCACTGTCTTTTTCTAACCGTTTCAAAACACGTCTTCAGATGTCTTACGTTTTACATCATTAATTGCGGTAGCACTTGGAGATGGGACAGGTGACGTTTCTTGAATTTGGAAGTAATCTGCTTTGAACTTGTTTCAACTTGTATGGTTTCGTAGCCTACGAGCGTACAGTGAATGCCGTAGTCTTACCAACGTCCCAGTCGCATCGTGAAGGACATAAGGTCAATCAATGAGACGCATAACGCTGTACGATATGTAACGTGTCTTGAAATGCGTTGATACGTTACAAAATTAATACACATTTCCCGCTGGACGTGAGGGCAGCATAACGAATAAGTTTAGCTTGTATGTAACATTCCAGTTGTGTAATTCTAATAGTGGAGGTGAGGAACGTAGGTTGCACAAGCCTACTACTGTCAATATAATGGCACAACCCACAGTAAAGGTCCCAAGCCGTAACTGTCATTGAAATATATCACTACATTTTGCACCGCTAGTTCCACATACAGTGTGATATAATTCATTTGCAGGCATCTTTGTGCATAGGACCTCAAGTTCCTGACTGCCTTTTTTCCCGGGGAAAATACAGTAATCGACTTCCGGATCCAAGCAATCCGCTTCCAATGTGTAAACTTTCTATCAGCTATTTTGAAAATATATCTTACATTTCCGATACCCACCGCGGGCACTGCTAGGCTCGGTTATTCACGTTCGAGTCCTGTGACGTTTTAGGTAGCGCTATTAAATATGACCGATGATTTTAAAACCGCTAATTCGTCTTGTTTTTTATGAATTTTAGCACATTACCTCAGCTGAACCCCCCCGCTCGAAAAAGAAAGATCGGTTTCACTTCCTTCTTCTTAAGCGGAATGATTTCAGCACCATTGCTAGGGGAGAGCTCCCGTCGCGTCCCACAGTCGGGCAAAACCCAAAGAAAGATGTTCCCACAGAGTAATCGTAATAATTTACCTGTCCCGGCGACTTGTATCTTTTAAGAGGACGTTTTAACCCGCTCCGAAAGGAAGTTTACTCGCAACGTTAGGCGGGGGTATTCAGCCGCTCGCTTCGCTCATCCCTATATTTCCAGGCTAAAGGACGTCCTTTGGTCTTCCTGCACGAGCGTTTGTGAGGGGAACTGCAGCCGCTCGCGCTGTAGGAACTCTGTGAATCGCACGGAGTTCTACCATCTGAGGCGTCCTACGTCCTGACACGAGGGAAAAAAAGCGCAATCAATTATTAATGCTGCTCGTTGGCGGCGTACCCTCCCCTTTCCTCGCGATGGAACTGTCTCTTTCAGGGTTCTACGCCCATGCAAGCCTGTCAATGCAGCTTTTTTAGACCCGTCTAACTTATATTTATTGATTTTTTTCCCCCCACAAAACCTGACCTATATACTTTTTTATTTTCAATTCACGAATGGATCAATGCAGCATTTTGTCTTCACGAGTTCCATGCGACGCAACCGCAGATTCACCTTTTCTTGCGTTCTGATGGGCTGGCTAATTGTTCGCCGTATAGCTTCAAAGGCGGGCTTAGCAGCTAGCGAGTTGTAAGGCGTGTGTTTGTCAAGCAGAGGTTCATTTTACAGGTATATTTTCTTTTCGCCTTTTATGCACTTGGGGCATTTAAAACATCTGTAACCTTCCTTTAAGACCCACAGAGTAAGTTCGTTTACCGGCTGGTGAAGGAAAATCGTACCAACAGATAGAAATGAGGCAATCTGTAGGATTGCGAAAATGACGAATTTCACTCACTCGGCGAACGTTTTTGGCCAAGGTCTGCATGGAGACAAGCACACCCCTTTTCCGTACAACGTGAGTGGCGAACCGGTTAAATGGGGGGCGGCATCGGTTTGAACATACTGTACGGAAGCACGACACCGGTGCCATGGCGTAGAGCAGTACCGCAGTGCTGTGTTATTGATTCAATGCGTGTATGTTACAGGGCTGCCGGGAATCGTGCCGATGACACGGAGACAAAAACTCCCGAATGCCTTTTGCTTTTGCGAATTCACCTGCCTGACTTCTCCGTGTCGTCACTAAGCATGCTAGCGAGCTATCACGTACGAGGCTATGTTGCCTACGGTGTAAAGGTGACGGCATTACTTGCGGGATTCAGCCTATGCGGGATTCTCACCTCGCCCACAGGTGATCCCCAAGGTTACGACGGAAAGCGCGCGGTCATTATGAGAAAAAAGTGTGCGATACGTTACTTACAAATCCTTCGTTTTTTACAAATCAAGCAGCAAAGCAGTGGTGGGAATTATTTTGTTAAGTGAAACTAGGAATATTTCCGGTATCAACCAACACAAATGTACTGGTTACTGTAAATCTTAGTGTAAACCTGCAGCCGCCCGAATCCTACGCCGGCATTTCATCGACTGCTACACATGGCTCTCCGTATTTAATGCCACGTGATAAATCAAATAAACACCTGCTTTTTTTTGCTGTGATCAGTGTACAAATGTAACCCCCACCCCCCCCCCCCCCCCCCTCCCCCCTTTCTCTCTCTCAACGTGTCATGCGGTGTATGACAAAGTACAACGACGAAGTGCGCGGCTTAGCCTGCCTCCTACAACCTTGCGGGAAAACCTCAGGGAAATACATACCCAAACTGGTTTCATGTGAATTATCGTGTCTGATTCTGCGAAGGGAAAAACATAAGTGCCTCCCATTCTTGAGTTGGCGTAGGCCTATGTATTTTTAATTTGAAGCAAGGTATTAGCAGTACTGCAGTCACCCACGTTTATGTAAGCATTTACATTTACATAATTTGGCAGATGCTATTATGCAGAGCATCTTACGAAAGTGCTTTGACTTTGAATTGCACTTTTTACTATTTTAATTTTTAAGGTTTAAGAAAGCACTAGGGAAGTGTGTGTGTGAGAATGTGCGTGCGTGTGTGCAAGTCTGTGTGTGTGTGTGTGTGCGTGTGTGTGTGCATGTGTGAGTGTGTTTGTGTGAGAGGAGAGTGTATAAACTGTACTAGATTTGCGTTACTGTCAGTCGAAAGGTGCAGTTATTAAATAGTGTGTCTTCTTGCTCACTGGGAGGCGTGTGTGTGTGTGTGTGTGTGTGTGTATGCATTTGTGTGTGTGTGTGTGTGTCTGGCTGGCATTCCTCAGGTCCTGACTCATTCCCTCATCTGCAGGTACATGGGGGTCTGTGCTGAATTAGGCATGGGCTGAGTTGCTGTCGGCCGGTCACATGATCTAAGAGATTGAAAACTGACTGAGTGTGGAACTGCCTTCTGGGCTCTGCCCTTTGACCTTTGACCTGTACCCGACAAATAGGCCCCGAGGGAGGTACTCAATTCTCATGGCAGACCCGTCTCTGAGGGGTGGAGGGTTTCCCCCTCCCGGGGCATAGGAACGCAGTCTGGTGCTGTGCTTTACCTCTCTCCAATGACCTTTTCAACAAGGGCATATTCTTGAAAGATGATTGAGAGGACTGTAATGGGGGGGGGGGGGGGGGGGTTGGAAAGGAAAGCCACGTGGAGCTCTATTCAGCACTGATGTACAGCCTACCCCCCTATCACCCCCCGCCCTCCCCCCCCCCCCCCTCGTGACCGTGTGAGCTGGAACAATGTATGCTCCAGCTCCCCGTGCTGACACATTATTTACGTCACGGCTTCAGGAGGGCAACCAATCAGCACTAAGTGCGTTTGTTAACAATACCTCTCGATTGGCTCGATGAAAGGAAATCAATCAAAATTGGCTTGCGTAAGTCTTCATGCGCCATTTTTCATTTTCTTGTGGAAAAAAAAAGCCACATATAATCATGTCAGGATTTTTTTTTTTTTTTAAAACAAGATTTTGTTTCTTTAACGTTTTTCTTTCTTGTTGTTGTCAATAGCTAGCTAACTAGAAAGCTAGACTAAATGCTGCATTGCCCATCTGTCAGCATCTAATGCTACTTTGCTTATTAGCTGTTGTTGATCATTTAATTTGCATAAGTGTAAATTATGCTCTGGAGGCCCAGATGGAACAGGAAGTGACAGTGGTCACATTATGATTGGACCAGGCATGTTTTGGGCATGGTTTATCTCAGGAAGTCGATATTCTTTAGAAACGTAAATCACCTTTGATAACCACTGTATGCAAGCGTGATCGGGCCATTGTGTAATGCATATGGTTTGTTATGGCTTCCCCTCCTATTGGCTCAAAAGGACGTTCGATTGACATTCAGCCAATCACAGAGCCCCTTTTTGTGATCAATGTTCCTCTGTTGCTGTTCCTTGCCTGACGACAATGATTCAGCGATTCTGTTAATATGTGGACTTACTCATTTCCATAGGTTAGAATTAGCATGTTCCAGTTTAGATCCTTGTACCTGAAGGTGTGAGTTCTTGATATTCAAGGGAAATCATATGCTTCTACATACATGTTCTTCTTTTGCGCAGTCTGACATTGGAATTGCGAAAAATGCACACTCGATATGAGGAAAACCTTGTATCTTCATGTTTTTCCATTTAGCCTGAGACATAAATATCACAATCTTTGCATAATCCGTAGTGTGCTGTCATTGTTTCATAGCCCTGGGCCGAATAAAGTTTACTTGAAACACCATGTGGCTAAAAATGGTCTTACGTAATGTTTTGTGTCTTATCTCCCTTTTGGGGGTGTTTTTCACAACACGGTGGATATGGATCTGACCTCACCTATACAGTACAGAGGCCTCCACTTTTATCTGTGTGCTAAATGCAGGTGAGTCAGATTGGTAAATATAGAAAGACAGCACATCCCGCCACAGGCGTTTTCATGCCTTGTGCACCTTTCAAGTACTTTGAGTTTGACCCTAAGCTACGCCGCTGCCCTTCAAAAATGTCAACTTTTCTCAGAAAGCATCGTTTTTGAAAGAGCCAGCATTCTCGTTTCAAAGTTTTCGACTTTAGCGGGTACACTTTCAATGCATTCCAAACAAAGCTTAAGTATTAAAATATTAATATTAAGATATTAAAAACAAACATCAGGGAAAGCCAGACATGCAGAAGGCACACTCCAGTAAACCGGAGTGGGCTTTACACCGTAGATTTATAAATGCTTTTCAGCTGGCCAACTAAATACTTTCCCTGGGTTTTTGCCTTTTTTCTTTGACCCTGGGCTGGTGCTGTTCATGTGCTTAGGACCTCAGGGGAAGTCTTAAGCCAGACATGCAGAAGGCACACTCCAATAAACCAGAACGGGCTTTACAGGGTAGATTTATAAATGCTTCTCAGTTGGCCAACTAAAAACTTTCCCTGGGATGTGCCATCTCTAATGTGGCTGAGGAACGGGCCGCTGGCCTGCTTGGGCTGTGACACGCCCATGTGGGCGGAGTCACTCGTTAGCTCAGCAGTTAGCGCACGCTCGCTCCCGCACGCGGGTTTTAGCGGCGCGGCGGAATCCCGTGCGGCCGCACGGTTACCATCCGGCCTGCCCAGAGACGGCTCCTGTACCCCCCCCCAAAATCTACGGCATCTTCGCTTTCCCCTGCGCTTGCAGTTTCTGCTTTAAGGGCCACATCAATGCTCTGCTTCCACCCCACAGATAAGGTCCTGTCGACATGAGATCATTAAGATTAGTTTTATGGTTGGTGGTTTTTTCTTTTCTTTTTTGTTGTACTCTGCAGTGCTGTATTTTACCCTGCTGTGCTCTGACCTTCTGACCTGGAAGTACTCCCTTAAATAAAGAGAAGTCCGATG
The DNA here is from genome assembly GCF_013347855.1 of Anguilla anguilla. Lineage (NCBI taxonomy): Eukaryota > Metazoa > Chordata > Actinopteri > Anguilliformes > Anguillidae > Anguilla > Anguilla anguilla. The sequence continues at coordinate 62,701,473 of NC_049205.1, forward strand.
GCGTGCAAAGCTAACCAATGGCCTGAACCCTCTCTTACACGATGAGGAGCTAATCATGACACACTGATGATGAAAATGTTTTTTTTTTTTTGAAATTTTTTATTTATTCTTACTTATTTAATTAATCTGAGGGGGGGGGGGGGTAAATTAAATAAGAATAAAAATAATACATTTTCATCATCAGTGTGTGATGATTAGCTCTTCATTGTGTAAGAGAGGGCCATTGCTTAGCTTAGCACGCTATCGTGCGTGCTAGCTCACACAGAGTCTGTAGAAGGGGATCGCATTAATGTTTTAATGAGGCTGCTGAGTGACAGTTCATCTCATCGCTGTGCGATTTTAAGTCCTGTAGGCACGCTACGTGAGCCATTGTTTCCGCCATGATTTTTTATTCATTTTTTTTTTTTTTTGCAAGCTATAGCTATGGATGAACATAGTGAAGACATCATGGCAAACGAATGTCAATGTGTAGCGTGCATAAATTTACTGACTCGCTGGGGTCAAAATTGATGATAGACGTGTTTTTTCTGGGGTTTAACTAACACTGCTTGCTTTTGTGTGTTGACGTGTGCTGCGCGCCATCTGTATGATGCACACGGCATTTTAACATGCAATTTCAAGCAATTTTACATGTTGATTTAGAAATTCCAGTTTTTTTTTTAAGTCAAAGGAAACAAACATTTTGTCATATACTGAGTCCTAATAAAATCATTGTGGTATGATGACAGCTAGTAAGATACATTAATATATATACAAATAATAACATATTTTTTGACAGCCCAAAATTGCTTTCTGCTACTACCAGTAAATGTTGGTCCAAAATCACATTTGATTAAGCAAAATAATCTTCTTTTTGGATCTGCAAAGGACATTTTCCTTGATTTATATGTGTTTTCTGGTGCAATTCCTCATGACTTTAGGGTACAGAGTATGTTCTGAACCTCTCTGTGTATTGAATTCTGACAAATGCTGCACAGTGACATGAAGGACAACAATAAATCATTTACAGGGAACAAGAAAGATAAAACACACACACACACTCATGCATGCACGCACACACACACACACACACACATTTAAAAAGCTATGTCTAATACAGCCAAGCAGCCCAAGCATGAAGGTCAACAATCCATTATCCTGCACAAATCCTGTGTGAGTGGCCATTTTAATCAGATGCCAGCTCCAGGAGCCACAGAGTGACAGAGGTCTATGAGAGCAGAGCTACATGGGGACCTGAGATTGATCTTGGGTTCGAGCCATACGCAACAGTCAAGTAGCTGTCGCCATATGTCTGTCTCTCTGGAGCCGCTGTCCATCACATCAAATGTGAAGGAGCCAGAAACGAAAGCTTACTTCTGCCATGAAATCCTACCAATGTGGCCAAAAGTACCACGTCATCTAGCAAGCTCCAAGGACTGTTCCCCTGGTGCTTCGCAATACTAATCTTCATCCAAAACTTATGCAAAAACAAGTGTTTGAGTCATTTCCAACTGAGCACAACAGAGAACTATAATATTATGTACATACAAATTACAAGACACACAGACAGACAGAAACAAACTCACAGATGGACCTTTGTCTGTTGTACACAGAAATGTGAAATGCTGCTTTCATCTCTACAGTAGGCAGTCAAAATGAAGGCACATTTAAACACAAACAATGTTATGAGAGTTATGAGAGTCAAATAAGAAGGCGAATTATAATGCATCGTCCCAATCGGATATCAACCAGGATTTTCATGCAAAGTCTCTGTGGTTACATTTTAAATGCATGGTAGTTATACTGAATAATAAAAGCAGAAATATGCATGGAGAAATAAGGGGGGTGGGCGTGGGGGGGGTGGGGGGTGGTGAAAGACAGGTGTAGTGGAGAGGGAAATGTGACCTGTGTTTCATCCTATTATCCGATGAATAAAAGATGCTGCTCTCTTGGGATTCATGACATTTCTGCTCGCTGACACCTCACAGGAGCGGTGAGAAGAACGATTAAGATTTAAAACATTAAAAAAACAGCCCCTCATTCCCTGCCGCCCCCTTCCACAAGGGGATCCATTTTTGTCGTTTTTGGGGGTGGGGGTGGGGGTGCGGGTGGGGGTGGGGGGGGGGCGGGCTAACAGAAGCATGCACTCTGAATGTTGAGAAGCACACACAAAAGAATGGAGGGGTCTCGAACATTCTGAGCTGCCCTTGGGCCGTGTGTGACATCATCACCCTGTGTGACATCACAAAGCGATCGTTCTGTCGGGCGGACGGACGGACCAAGCACAAAGGGAAGGGCAGAATTAAGTCTTGCAGGCATGTGACAGATTTCAGAGATGTGAGCAAGTCCGCATGTGTGAACGTGACATCACTCCTGGAGAACCAATTAAGACTGCGATTAGCTCCCTTGGCTGGGCAGCCTGGTCTTTAGCTTGGAGGGGTAATCTTATCTCTGGTAACCCAGAGCAGCTAATGAGGACTGTGGGTTTTGAGGGTGAAAGCAGACCCCACCCCCGGTAGATACTGCGAAAGTTGCATAAGAGAGTACGCCTTTGCTGACTGTATAACTTTTAAAGAGAAAGTGGAGAAGCACTGTCCTTTAGGTGAACTATACCCTACATGACTAAAAAAACGTCTGTGAGTAAGTTGTGTTATTACCGATACGCGGAGCATCTGTGGTCTATCCACAGCTGTCCTTTCTCTTTGTCTCAGGGAGATTTTTTTTTTCATATATGCAGAAGTATTTGTAGAGCTCTCTCTGTGCTGTGTGAATAAAGACGCCTTACAGTCCTAAACAGAGAGCAGTCCTTTTCCATAACCATACAGAGATCACAAAAATAATAAACAGCATCCAAGCATGCATAACTGTAAACAGTTGATCGGTGAAACTGCAGTGGCTCCATATTAATGATTAAGTATGGGTTAAGGGTAGAGATGTTACAGCGGAGGTCACATAAGGTATTGCGGTCCACAGACTTCCCGTCATCTGTCAACAGTTCCTGCAAACGCAGAGAGAAAAGCTACTTTGCACCAATGGTGCTCACAAGAGAATTTGAGCCTTTCAAAGAGACTTTTTTTTCCAGACATATTTCAGAGCAATTTCGCCAAAGTCCTGCTGGTACTTTTCTGACAGTGAGTGTGTGTTTTTTATTTTTCCCATTCTGCAGTTCTGCACTGCAGAGGGTTAGAGAGAGAAAGAGAGAGAGCGAGAGAGAAAAGAGGAGAGCGAGAGAGAGGGGAAAGGGATAGGCTTTGAAATTCATAGGCTGAGGCTTTTAAATTCATAAAGGGGATCAACAAAGTGAACTACAGGAGATTCTTCAGGTTGAGTTCTGTTAGTAGAACAAGGAGGCATAAATGGAAATTAACAAAAGGTAAATTCCATACAGACATTAGGAAGAATTTAGGTATAGCCTGCCAGGTCACGTAGTAGAGGCAGAAACTCTGGGGATTTTCAAGACTAGGCTTGATACGGTGTCAGATACTATCTAGTCTGTAGGTAATCAGAGCACTAATTTAGTTAGGAAAATGGTGAGCATTGTTGGGCTGAACGGCCTGTTCTCGTCATTATAATGTGTTTTGTTATGTTATGGAGAGAGGGGGAAATGGAGAGAGAAAAAAGAGAAGGAGAGAGAGGGAGATAAAGAGAGAGGGAGAGAGAATGAGATTTTAATACTGTACTTTGGTGACATAAGATTTCTTTTGTCATGCCAATGAGGCAATTTTAATTTGAAAGGCAGAGAGAAAAGAGACAGAGGGAGGGAGAAGAGGCAGAGAGGAACAGAGGGAAAGAGAGAGAGGGAGAAAGAGAGAAATGAGGGTCAGATCTGTATCCCTGGGGGCGGAGCTTCAGTCTGAGCTGTCCGTCACTGTCTCATTGACACTGAAAGGTCCAATCAGCAGGAGCGTCTGGCGATGCGAGATCCTGTCGCTGTGAAACCACTCCTCTGCTGAAACGTTCTGTAATACTTTTTTTTTAAAACCCAGCGGAACACACAGAAAGCCCTCAGTGGTGTGAAGGAAGAGACTTCCAGAGGGAGGGCCTTTCTTTTTTGAGGAAGACAAAAGATTCTTCAGTTTTATTTAATCCGAAATGTTAAAACAGGATTTCCAAAATTGGCACTTTTTAATTTATTTTAAAGACCCTCAAAGCACAACTGGTACTTCTCTCTGAAGTATCTAAAGTCTGTACAGTTTACTTTACCATTATCATTCTATCAGAGTGCAATCAGCACATGCACATAAAGCCAAATGGATGCCCAACCAGTTATTCAACCAGGCTTTTTGTACACCAGGCCTATGCAGCATTTCAAATACATTCAAAATGGTTACTTTGCATGTTTATATTTCACATGCAATCACCTTTTTTTTTTTTTTGTTTATTTTGTGCCACCCAAATCTAACGGAAAAGTAGTGTGAATTCATAATGAACAAAATCTTCAAAATACCATGAACTGACATTTATGGCTTCTTGTGTGGGGAAAGAAAATCAGCCATTATCACGTTGATCTAAGCTATGAGCAGATTTTTATGGCTGGTAGTTAGAATATGGTCACAGTGTGCGGGATTCAGTGTAAAGATGCTGAACAGGGCCAAAAAGATGCATGTAGCATTCCGTGCTCTGAGTACTGCATTGATTGTGCTGGTCATTTGACAGAGACAAACAAGGCTCGATGCCTCCACTCACTCACACACTCACTGCTCAAGTGGATTGAGGGGACAATGCTGCTTGAATAATGAATAGTTGAGCTGAATTCTTCCTATTTCAAATTAGCATTTTTTTATTTTTTATTTTTGGAAGAATTTGCCGTGACATCCAGCAGGCGTGAGAGCCCTTTGCCTTGTGACCGCAGCTGAATTTTAATCACCAGGCTTTAAAAAAAACGCTCCCCCTGAAGAAGTGCTTCAGCTACCGAATCGATACGAGCAGTTTCTTCACGCGGAAGCACAGACCGAGCGCCGTCTTTAAATCAATGCTGAGGGTGAGTTCAAGTGTGCGCTCACGTATGTAAGGAGCGCGGGAGAAATAATAGTCTCCAGACCAAGACTGCAGGAGAAACGCAGCGATACGACTGTTACTGCCAATAGCATGTCTGTTAGGCAATGCAAGGAACACTGACATAGTTTTGAATTAAGAAACTGGACATGTATAAATGTGCTATATTTAAATGTGTACACACACATGCATGCACGCATGCACACGCACACACACAATGTTTCGGCAAGAAATAGCCTTCATCAGGAGTAGCCAGGAAAAGAATCCAGCAGCCCCTATATAGATAGAACACACAGTTAAATATTCAGTGTTAAATCGACTCTTACAGTGTACATATGGCGCCCAATTGAATCTGGGCTGGACACACTGTTAGCACTTTTTTCAGTAAGTAAAAACCACCATCAGTATAAACATTAGAGTTAATAAATGATGCAATACAATTATTGTTTTTTAATTACCCAGGTAAATGTATGATTGTTTCATTTTTATCATTTGTATCGTTACCTGTTCTGTTTCCCCGATTCCGACTAATATTATTTTTGCTCCGTCAAATCCTCGGGTGTTAAAGCTCAACGTCCGTCTTATCAAGTGGGATGACAGCGGAAAGATAGGCAAATGGGAAATGACTGCGCCCGTGTGCGATAAGTCAGATTTTGACATTTGCATTTTGAGTGGCCTGCGGCCTGTCTGGAAATATAATTATTTCCGGAGCCGATCTAGAGATCGCTTGGATTTGGCAGAGTTTTCAGTGTTCCGTGTACAGTGTTCTCACATCTGACAACCTGATATGGAACATTAATAGTCAATAAATCAGATCTGAATTGTGTAAGGGATGTTACAAAGAATTTGTCATGGTACCAAATCCTCCCCCCACAATGCAGGCCAATCCTGACAGTTGTGAGAAAGAACTCCCTGTATGGCAAGTGGGAAGAATCTTTAGGAGAAGCCAGATTCGTTCAGTAGTTGGAGCCTCTCTTCTTTCGGGCTGCGTAGGGTGGGCTAAGCGGTTAGGAGCCAGACCACCCCGCGGCCATCATTTATTTTGACAACTGAAACCAAACTGGGGAGCGCAGTGATGGAAATGGCCCTGCTTGGCTAGTAGAGAAGCTCTGTGAGGGGATACTGTGATATGGGAGGTTCGGTCTTTTTGGGTGAGGCATTGTGAGTGGAAGTTCTGATTCAGTGCGGGCACTAAGCATCCCATGGTACCTGTAGCATCAATCTCGTATCCCAGCATCCTCATATGGTTACCATGGACACCATGTCCTCTTCAGCGTAGTGTCCATACCATATTCTCCACATATTATTTATAGATTAAGAATAAGAAGTAGATTTCGGGGTGTGAAAGCAAAAACAGCAGTATTATGCTGTCACTAGTGCATCGCATGCTTGCATGGTTATGAATGCAGACTCGGACACAGTCGATTTGTCAGAACAATATAGTTTCTTCTTTATTAAAAAAAAATAGCTAGACTGCCAGACTAAAAATGCTAGACTGCACTCTATTTAATTTATTTCATGTTCAGACAAGCAGTATGTGCACAGAAGTTTCCGGCCTCAGCCTTCATCAGCACAACCTCTTCACTTCCTCTCAAGGATCAAAGGGCTGAGTGCACATTCTATGGTGTGACCAATTTGGGCCGAAGGTCAAAAGGTCATAGGCTATGAAGCCCCTTGCCTTCCCTCTCTAAAGCGTTTTCCCAGAATCCCATTGCAAACGGAGGCTGTCGTTCCCATGCAGATGTACACATTTTTAGAAACAAGGTTCCATTTCACAGCATTGATAACACAATCAATACGCAAAATGAGTTACAGTCACTGTGCCAGCATTAGCAGTGTCTCCTGTTCTGAACAGTCATTCCCTGAGCTGTGTGTCTAAGCCCATAGGCTTTGGTTATCGCCATATTCTTTCAGGGAATTGAAACCATTTTAGCGAAATGTAAATCAAGGATATGAATAAATGTGAAAATTTGCATTAAGTAATCCTGTTGCCGTTTCATTTTCTTTTCTGGGCACACATTGTTTGTGCCAGAATTGAAATTAAAGTTTTTATTTATTATTTTTTTCATCGTCGTTCTGGTGTAAACCTGCCAATTCTGATACAAGAAGTACAAGAGAGAAAATTAAAAAGTGACAGCGCTGTTTGCAATCGCAATTTTGTTTTTGAGGGTGTATGATTTGTGTTAAAATTAAAATGCAAATGCAAGCATGCAACTTGACACTTTTTCCTACCAAGTATAATTCCAATGTAATTCAAAGTAAATGATAATAGGATGAACCGAAAGCAATTCTACATTTTCCAAGTCAAATGACACGGCAATCCTGGCTCACCCTTGATTTGATAGGCTATTTATTTTTTGTTCTCATTCCACGTTGGCAGGGCTTTTTAAGGGGGCTGATCTACTTGTAAAGATGGTTTCATACATCCGTTTAAGTACACCATGTATCAGGAAATATTGTTATGTCAAACTGGATTACTCGTGTACCATTAACAATGCATATACCAGGGAAATGACTGTACATATATATATGCCAGATGTCATAAATCTCAACGAAAACATTTAAAAGGCTCAGTTACTCACATGTACAGAGGATATTATATCATATGTGATGTGATGCTAGCAAGTGATGGCATGGGCTGCTCTGTCTCTCTCTCTCTCTCTCTCTCCCCCCCCTCTCTGTCTCTCTCTCTCTCTCTCTCTCCCCCCCCCCCCCCCCCCCCCCTCTGTCTCTCTCTCTCTCTTCTTTCTTGCTCTCTTTCTGCTCCTGTGTCCGGTGCGCTGTCCCTTCAGCACCTGGGGTTTTTTGGGTGGCCGGGGAGAGCTGCAGGACCTTGGACAGCGATGACCCCGGTCACAGGCAGGGTAGCAGCTGTGACTAATATCCATTCAGACCAGCTGATACCAATTAGCAATTTCCGGTGCCAAGTATTGGGCTCCATGAAAACCTTTGAAGTGCAGTTTTTTTTGGAATCTTTTCAAGGCAGTGTTCTAGAACTCTGTGTTGCTTTCAGTTGCCAGTTATGATTGTTACATCAGCATTAGAATGTTCAGTTAAGAATGGTCTAATCACGTATTTGTGACCTCACACTATGACCGGTTTAAAGGACTAGAACTGAGGAACGGAGACTGATCTTGTTTGGCACATGGCTGCAGTGAGTTCAGTTGGTAACATGCAGGAGTTGTTTCCCCTTGTTTTGATAAAAAAAAATTTTTTTACTCCATCTCTGGGGTTTCTTTTTGTTCTGCCATCTTAGAGCAGTGTAGTCTTCATCCCTTTTAAATGTCCTTATTTGGTGTATTCTTTACAGTGTCCAAGAACTATGGAGAGCTATATATTTTTCTGTGTTTGTCTTGTATGCTCAACAGATGACTCATGTCACAGTGAATGTACACAAAAAATAAAAGGTCTTGCAACCAAATTATTAATATAGAAACTAATTACAATATGCCCTTATTTTTCACAAACAGGCTGTATCATAAAGCATTGTTGCCATATGTTTTCAGCAATGGTTAGGACTGGAAATAAACCTGACTTCTAAAAATCTGTGTTCAGAACACCCACTGTTCAGTATATAAAACCAAGCGACAGTGCATAAATCCAGGTCTGAATAAAAGATTTATCAAAGTCATAGACCCTGTGAGCAGTGGGACAGCAATGCTACAGGAAAGATATATGGACACACATTCTGGGACACGCCTCCTAGGGTAAAATCCAGATCTGGTGAAGCTGCTTTCTGTTATTATGCACCCAGATGCTAGAACAGCCTCCCAGAATATTTAAGGTCGGCTCCAACTCTTGCCATTTTCAAGTGGGTTCAAAAAACTTCCTCTTTTTCCATGGCCTTTGACTAATGCTCTTTCATAAATATTTCATCCATTTTTCACTTTACTTTTTTGTCTTTATTTTATAAATATGTATATGCGAGTGCGTGTTTGCTTTCCTACGTATATTTTATGCATCTTTCTTCACTTTCCTTTTTTCTGCATTTTTGTGTAAAGCACATTAGATTTTCATGAAATATTCTATATAAATAAACTTGAACTTGAACTTGAACACATTTATAACGAGCCACCAGGTTCACTGGCTTCGGTTGTTATCAGCACCCAATTGATCAGTTAACACAGCTGATTACACTCATTCGGTTTATGGCTCTGAACAGGCTGCAGATTATAGGGTGATAACTCGTAGACCCGTATCAGCACTAAAGGACCAGTGTTTCCAGCTCCTCGAAACAAAAAAAAAAATAGTACGAATGACGCAAAGAGAAGCTCGTTCTCGCCCGGGCGAAAAGGTGGTTCTGAGGTGGCTGTGTTTCAGTGTTTGGATGCCGTCTGACTCACGGACGTGTGGGGGGTACAAACAAATCCACGTTTATAAGGCAGCCCTCGCTGAGCTGTGTAGGTGTGAAAGATGGCCCAGGGGTACGTGGGAAGGCTGGGAAACAGAGCTCGGAGGACTTTGAAGGTGAGCAGAAGGATTCTGTATATGATCTTTTGTTTGATAGACAAGCAAGTGTAAGTTTTTTGAGTGGGAGTGAGCATGGTCTCAGATATATGTGCAGGTATGCTCCTAAGCACATTATTATTATTATTATTATTATTATTATTATTACTATTATTATTATTGTTGTTGTTAGCTGTTTGTTGTTTTTTGCTGTTATTAAGACAAGTCCTCATCTACTTGCATTTACATAGCGTGTTTCATCAGCTTTAGCTGATGTTCCATAGAACACAGCGTTACCGTAGTGAAATGCATGATGTCACAGCAAGTGCATGCATGGTTGCCTCAGCAACTGTGTCTCTGAGGGAGTGTCTAAGTCTGGACATGTTGCTTAGATGTTAGCAGGCTGATTTGGGGCGGTTCCTGCTGTGTGAATTCAAAGATAGAGTAGAGCAATTGCAGTCCAGGAAAGCCCCGAGGTCCAGACTTCAGAAGAGCATCAGACTGCACCATTAGTTGCAATATTGAAATGGCTCTTTTTTTCTTTTGTAGAGATTTGGGAGCTATGGAGTTTAAGGACCGATTCCTCATTCATGATTTATTGACATGAATTCATTCAGCTAATGGTGGTGTTTGCTGGTCAGATGTCCATTGTGTGTAGATTTTGGATCCTCTGCGTTGAATTTTAGTGCCAATGGGGAGCAGGTAGATGATGGAAAGGGGGGAGGGGGCTCCATGACGGACCCTTGGGGAACACCCAGAGTAACAGGGGCGAGTGTTGACATTACTGTAGTTGCCATGGAGCATGAACTGCCGTCTATCTGACTGGTGACAGGAAATGAAAACATTAGAAAATGTATTCCACAGATACCCAGGGATGTGACATTTGGAGATGACGGAGTGACAGGCTGTCAAAAAAAATCTTCCAGGAAGGAGAAATAGAACAAGAAAGAAAATGAGGCCAAAATCAGCCGCCATGAAAACATTGTTTGCACTACTACTTTAATGAAATTCCCTTTCTTACTCTAATCTTTCTGCAAAATTGAACCGGGTGCAAATAGACTTGCCAGCACTGAAACGCCCTTGAAAAAGGGACATAAATTTGAGTGTTTGTAGAGGACTGGAGAGGGAGAGAAGCGCTTCCCTGCCGTGTCAGTATTGATGAGCAGAGGCCTTTGTTCCTCAGCGCCGGTTCTCCTCTAGTATTCTCATCCAATCAGATTGCTCAAATTGGTTCTGACTGCGCACCGGCCCCTGTGTCTGCTCCCCTGCCTAATATATTAACCCTACAACACAGGTGCTGGTCCAAAAACCCGTGCTTTCCCCTTGAGGTGCTTCAAATGAATAAACTTTCAAATTGGAAAAAACCCAGAACCATTGATCCATTTCTCTTTTTTTTTCTTTCTCTACTCTACTATTACTTTCATTGTTTTGCCCATTTGTGATGGGGGGGGGGGGGGGGGGGGCAGGGGGGTAGTTCAATTACAGGAAACCTGATGTGGTCGTAGAAAAGACAATTATAAAGATCTGAGGATTGTTTGGGTGGCATGTAATTTGGTCTTGTGCTTCGTAGAGAGAGAGCGGTTCCCCTGTGTTTTCAGCGAATTGTACCCTAAAGAAGTCTTTCTCTTTGTGGATAATCATTCCGGGGTGTTTCGATCCCTTCAGATCTCTGCTGATGATATTTCTGCCTTTATACTGAACTCCGATGGATCTGAGTGAGAGGGGGGAAAAAACTCTTTGGTAAAATACCCTGCGATCTTTTTTTTTTTTTTTTTTTTTTTGGACATAAAGGTCTTCAGGATTCAACTCATTTTTGTATTATTAGTTGGCATGCATTCCGTGGTCTCAGGCAATGAGCAGTGCTCACATTTCTTTGTGTGATGTTCTCTCATTGCAATTCACGGGGGTTGCTGTTTGGTAAGCAAGAAGAGGACAGCGAGCGCATGAGTCATGAACTGATCGATCTGAAAAGGAAAGAAAACCGCTCTTGAGGTCACTGGCAGTGCAGGACTTCGAGCACTGCGAGCTCTGCATGCCCTTTGCTCTCCTTTGAGCCTAGAATTTACGCAAGCGTTGCATTTTCCGGAATTCTTATTTAACAGGTTTGATTAATTTCAGGCACCTTCTGGCCCAGATTCTCGTGTAAAAGATGAGAAGGCTTGGGACACCAGGCTCTTGGGTAGTTTTTCACGAAGCAAGTTATTACGCACATTTATACACAATTTCAAGAGCTGTCGGCTCTAAATAATAACATAAATATTGAATGCAAATGAATGCACGACGTAAAAAGACACAGTCAGGCATCAAATAAATGTGGGCTTCTATTATTGTTCAAATTACATTTTCGCTTTTAAAAATCGTTTCATATTCTCCCCCCGTTCGTAAGCCTGTCTGTATTAGCCTCCGTCGTTCTCCGTGCGTTCGCGCGTCTGTTGTTGGATTTGCGTGAGTTTGCTCTCCCTCACAGAGAGCTCAGATGGGTGCCATAATTATGCCCGCGGGCTGGGAAACGTGCCGGTCCCTGGCACGCTTTTACGGGCACGCTTTTACGGGCACGCACAGTTCTGCCACTCATCTCATTAGACCCGCTCGAGGAAGAGCCGGCCCGGAAAGAAGACGGATAGAGACACGCGCCATTTGCAAACGAGAAAGCGGCTCATATAACTTTACTGCCAGCTCTAAATCCTGAGACGGGTTACCTTTTTTTTTTCAGTGCTTGCAAAATTATTGACATTTATTTTTGTCATCAACAAATATTTGTCGAAAAAATGTAATACATCTCACGTAATTGACATAATACTCATGTATTTGCTATATCGGTTCCCCAACCTCATACCAAGCACACCACAGGCCATCAGTTCTTGTCAATGAGAGACATGCCTCTCCTCCTATTAGCGATAAGCAGTTCCAAACTGGGGAGGAAAAAGAACAAATAGTGTGATATTATATGCTGGCATGTATATTTTACTGGAGCAGTTCAGGTTAAGTACAGCAGCAGTTCCCCACCTAGGAATCAAACCTGAGTTACAAGTCCTGGTCCCCACAAGCCCTGGTCCCCACAAGCCCTGGTCATATGTACAAATTTATGTATGCATTTTTTAAAGTTCAGTTTAGTTTAGTTTACAGGCATTTAGCAGACGCTCTTATCCAGAGCAACTTACATTGTATCCAATTATACAGCTGGATATATACTGGAGCAATGCAGGTTAAGTACCTTGCTTAAGGGTACAACGGCAGTGTCCTACGAGGGAATCGAACCTGCGACCTTTAGGTTACAAGACCAGCTCCTTAGACATTATACTACACTGCCACCTAAAAAAAAGTAATTCTGTTGTTAAAAAATGAATGATAAAGTATGTGAAACATCCCATGAGGTATCCAGTCATTCTGCTCCACTGTGCTGTACATTTATGAATATACATACATACATATATAGAATTTTGTTCTGAATTTCTGAAGTCACTGTACAGAACCTTTTTTGTTGTTTATTTTTGTCACTGTAAATAATTTGGCACGCTGTGTTGTACAAACCACAAAGACTCTAAGCAGTGTTAACATTTAATCATCTGGCAGCTGTTTGTTTGTCTGTGTGTCTGTCAAATAATTTCCGAGCTGAGGAACATTTTAAAAAGTAGAAAACGTTTTTAGCATTTGCTAAAAAAAGAGCGGTTGATTGTAAGAGATCTGTGACATCTGGGTCTCTGGGATAGCATTGATTATGGACGATCGGGTCTTGTGAGAAACACCTCAGGGAATCATGGGAAATTTCCATTTGATCAAGGGGAAGGCTATATTAGAGTATCACCCTGGCGTATTTCTCTATCATGATTGCTTCTGGTGGTCATATTGATTTTGTCACACCTTTTTAACCACCTACACTATATTGCCATGGAAACAATCTGTGAAGATGAAACTCTATTTATTGCTTGAGAATTCCATGTAGAACATTACGTTTTTTTACTTCGTTATTTTTTTATTTCTCGATCAATTGAATTTCAGTTAATTTCCTGAGCAGTCTGAACCGACATAGAACTGACTTCAGCGGTAAGTGCAGTATGTGAGTTTAGGAGAAGGTTAGCATGCTCACATGCTAGATGCTGCCATGCACACAGCATTGCATTATGGTGGAGCTTTAGTGCTGCGTAAGCTGATCCAGGATCAGTTCTCTGGGGGTCATACAGCGCAGGGTTTGTGTCAGGGCTGCACAAAATGGCCGGGCAAAGTGTCTACAGGAGACCTTAGAAATTTGCAGGGGACGAATGCGTATTTACATTACATTACATTACATTACAGGCGTTTAGTAGACATTTTTACACGACATAACATTACATGATACAATGACGAGAACAGGCTGTTCATCCCAACAATGCTTGCCATTTTCCTAACTAAATCAGTGCTCTGATTACCTACAGACTAGACAGAATCTAACACTGTATCACGCCTTGTCTTGAAAATTCCCAGAGTTTCTGCCTCTACTACTTTTGTAGCATTAGCCATTTCATATCATTTAAATAATTTTTTTTAAATTCTCCTAATGGAGTTGTTTTGTGTCAGGAGCAGCGCATCTCTCAGAGCTGTCAGTCACCCCCCCCCTCCCCGGTCCCCTGAGACTCCGCCCACTGAACTGTGATGTAACGGTTCTCCTTTCCGGCGGGAGCGGTCCTATCTTCTCGTCCTCGCCTCGCTAATTTTCTTCATTAGGCCTCTTGCGGCGGCCACCAGAGGACGCGGGTTCACGGAGAGGTCACCGGCGGCTCAGCGGGCGGCCTCTTGCCGGCTCCTGTCCTTCTGTGTTTTTAGTAGCCGTGATTTTAAAAAATATAAATAAATAAATAAAATGACTGTCAAGGGAGAAGTGGTGCAGTAAATGTGCAGGTGAAGTGGAAGTCCCCACTGGGCGCATATCAACTCAGACAAACAAATCAACAATTTAGAAGTGCTCATTCACTGTTAAATTCATGGGTTTGCTGCCTGGGCATGACTCAGAATGTGTTATTACTGTCTGACGGTGAAAGTCCCGCTCCTGGGCAGTTTGCATACCACCAGTTTGTACAGTACCACTGGATATTTACTCAGACAACTTAAGGTAAAATGCAGTACTATACCGGCCTACACAATGGCAGGCAGTACCAAAGCTGTGACTGAGTTTCACTACTCAGCAAACCAGTTTTCCTTCCCAGAGCATTCCCAGAAAATGCCCAGAGCATTCCCAGAGCATTTCCAGAAAATGCCCAGAGCATTCCCAGAGCAGTAGGAAAATCTATGTAAACTCACCATGTAAACACTGCAGCGAGTGTCTTGAGGCCAGATTTTTATAAAGGTTCTTGCAGGTTCTTGCAGGTGCAAAAAAAAAGATTTTTTTACACACACTACAATTGTCTTGACAAGAGAAATTTGTACTGAAACTGGGTTTGCTGGAACACCTTCTGCACCTGCTAAATCCATAAGGAAATCTGGCTTCAGAATGTTATTCAGTTTTGTAGTTCAAGTTCAAAAGGAACATTTTCAATGTGACTTTGAAAGAACATTAAAGAAACAATCTGGCACTGTTTGGGGGGGGCGGGGGGGGGGCAGACGTTCTTAGGGCGACGTTCCCTCGCAGCCGAGCTGGAACCTTTCACTCCTGTTCCAGCAGAGGGGAACGTGTTCCACGCCACACACCGCCCTCTCAGCGATGCATCCCCCCCCCCCCCACCCCGCTGCGTGTGACCGTGCGCAACCTCGCGGCGCTCCAATCCGACGGACAGGAATACGAGCGCGAGCGTTCGTGACAGAGCGCCAGGGAGCGGGAGCGTGCAGCGAGCGCCGTCTGTGTGATTTATTCACCTGCCAGCCTCTCAGAGGCCCGGGGGGGGCAGCTCGTCTCTCTCCCTGAAGAGGCAGTATTTACAGAAATAACCACTCACCCCCCCCTCACCCCCCCCCTCACCCCAAACCCCCCGCCCCAATCCCCCCCACACCAATCCCCCCCCCCCCGCTCCGGGTCACCGCACATGGGAGAAGGTCAGCGCACACCAGGGCAGCAATATGTGTCTTCGTTTCTCGCCAGAGAAATCTCTCTCCCTTGGAGGTCTGGGTCGGTACACACGACACATTTCAGTGCGTGAGACAGCTGATCCAGGATCTGGTGTTCCCTGTCCGATATCATAACCCTTTCTGCCGTGTGCTGAAAGGCACTGCTGATCTGAGATCAGAGACCAAGTTTATAGTGTCTCAGAGATGGAGCGTTTATTTAGGCTCAGGGCCATGTTTTACAATGCAGGATTTCTGAGTAAGTTGGATAACTGCACTGAGAAGAACCCGGAACCCTTCCAAATCTGGAACATGGACTACAGTAAAAAAGGTTTAACTCAGCTCAGTTATCCAGCTCACTCTGTAATCCTGCTTCGTGAAACTTTATGGAACATGCCCCAGGCATCCCCACTCCTTATCCTAACCTAACAAATATGGCCCCTCTTCTAGGACCAGTTTTCCATTTCAGTCTGATTGCTGTTTGTCTTCAGAGCCATCGATCTGTATGGTCACACACTATTTGTGACAGTGTTTTTTACTTGGTGTCGGGGGGGACCTCACTTTCCTTACATATGAACAGTTACATTTTCATGTACCGTATATTACCTGCTAATCAGAAGCCAAGCGATGCAAGTCTGTGAAATGGAAACAACTCCTATAACTTAATGCTTTTTGAAATTGGCATATCCAACCACATATCCACACGAATGTTTTCCCACAATACCTTTTGAAAAAAACAGTGGCAAACTGAGTAAGAAAAATGACCGGTGTAAATTTTATGATTTGGGTAGAACAGGGGTGGGGGGAGGAGGTGGGGGGGGGGGGGGTGGGGGGGTGTACCTATCAGCTTTTTGTGTGCTGTGTCACAGCCTCCTGTTCAGTCCCATTTACCTGGCAGTCTTACTTTAGGCCGCCGTAAATCACAGCTGCTCTGTACGAGGGAAGCGTTCCACGTGCCTGTGTAAGTAGAAATGTTATTTTTTTAAAGGAAGTCTGTCGCATTCTGTTGCAAGGAAAATGTGTTCCGTTCGTTATTACTTACCCTGGACTAAACGTGCCGCGGATATTCTACGGATATTTCCGTTCATTCAATTTATTTTAGAGTCTGCCAGGTGTGCCAATAGATTGAAAACCACTTTATTGATTTGTTGGAAATGCATGCGCCACAGAGTCTCCCCCCTCCTCCCACCGCCACCCCCCCCCCCTTCTTTTATTAAGCTCCTGTCGCCTGTGAGATGGATGCAGCGCAGCTTGCTCTGATTGTGGATGCGTCGCGCTGATTTATTAAAATGCCACAGTATGTGGGTCACAGCGCAGGTTCACTCAAGGCAGTTCCTGGCCTGAGCCAGCTTATCTGCAGCGGCAGGAAGTGAGCGTAATATCACCATCCGAGGGGAGAAAAATGGTCATATATGAAAGGCCCGTTATCTTTATTATTTAAAAAATGAGAAAGTGTTTGTAGAGGTGGAATATAACGTCTTTAAGTATATTATTTAATATACAGTTCAATGCCTTCATATATCATGAAGGCATGATGTCACAGAATGAGAAACCTAACCTAACAAGGGCAATGGGCAACACCTGAGCTGATTGCTGATCAGCCTAGGGCGTGCATGCCTGTGTGTGATTGGTGATCAACCTAGGGTGTGCATGCCTGTGTGTGAAGCCACTGCTGTCCAAGGTCCTGTAGGCCTCCCTGGCTGAGGGAGGGAACAGGCACTGCTGCTGTCCAAGGTCCTGTAGACCTCCCTGGCTGTGAGATGGAACAGGCACTGCTGCTGTCCAAGGTCCTGTAGACCTCCCTGACTGTGAGATGGAACAGGCACTGCTGCTGTCCAAGGTCCTGTAGGCCTCCCTGACTGTGAGATGGAACAGGCACTGCTGCTGTCCAAGGTTCTGTAAGCCTCCCTGGCTGTGAGATGGAACAGGCACTGCTGCTGTCCAAGGTCCTGTAGGTGGATGTGATTGCACGTTTTCTGATTAATATCCAAATGGTGAGGGGAACCCAGAGTTCCATACATGGCCTTTCCCTGTTGGTGCCTCATCAACAACCAAACTAGATATTCACTTCCACTGGGTTCCACTGGGTTGTAATGGGTTCTCCTCGGTTCTGTGTTCTGAAAAATAAACAACAACATTCTTTCATTCCTTCATTCAAGGAATGCGGACACAAAACATTCTTTTACATTTGCAAGTAAAGGGAACCCTCAGATGCAGACCATAAAAAGGCCTAGTAGTTGAGAGAATGCAGCAACACAGTAGATTCTTGTCTGAAATAAGAACTGATTGGAGTAGTGCATCCAAACCAGCCTCGGTCTTAGCAGCACAGACCACAGCTTCCATTTGCGAGCAGTGCCCTTGCGAAGGCCGAATAGAGATTGGAACTTAATTACGGGGCTGTAATGCAGTATGAGGTACGACCTCCTTTATTTAATTCCATCCCTCCCCAAGGTTAATCGCTATTGACCAAATGCAGATGAGTAGCTGCCTGGTCCGGTCTTTATATTATAACGGCCATCTGGGGGTCATCTATCCATCCCGCGCTGACACAGGATAGTGATGACATCATCTCACGTGCAAATATTGCTAATGGGCTTGTGGCCCTTTGCTCTGTTATCTCTTTCTGGCTCTCTCTTTTCTCTTTCACTCTCTCTCTCTCTTTCACTCTCTCTCACTCTGTTCTCTCCCTCTCTGTCTCTCTCTCTTTCTCTGGCTATCTGTCTCTCTCTCCCTCCTTCCCTTTCTGTCCTTCTCTCTCTCTCTTTTCTCTCTGCCTTTCAAATTAAAATTGAAATTGCCTCATTGGCATGACAAAAGAAATATTATGTTGCCAAAGCACAATATGAAAATATCCCTCTCACTCTCTCTCTCTCGCTCTCTCTCCCGTCTCTCTTTCTCTCAACCTGTCCCTCTCTCCTTTTCTCTCCATCTCCCCCCCTCCCCATCTCTCTCTTTCTTTCTCTCCCGCTCAGTTTTTGGCAGAATTTAGCAGGCAAATCCAGCACTCGGGAGCCAGAGCTCCAGATCTTTTTTCCACGGACTCATTGATTTCTCCTCGCTCATTTCACGCCCCTTCCCAGGACCTGCTCTCCCGGATCTCATTGGCTTTAATGCGGACGGCCTGTTCTCCCCTCGCCCTGCTGAGCTCCTCCTTTGATTCCCCGCGGTCACCGCTGATAAGTGCCCGTGTGCAGCTGCAGGAGTGTGTGACTCACGTCTGAAGCAGGGCAGATAAACAGAAATAACGCTCTTTGATATATAAATTTGTTCTTAAAAAATAATGAAGTGGGGCATTTTTTTTTAGTGGCTCAGTTAACCCACAGTAAAATTCACAAATCTACTCCGGCAGAAGTTCTATTTAGACTCTCCTTTATATATATAATATAATATATTATATATGGGGACCAAACAAACTCTATTAGAGTTAAAGGTCAACTCTATCTTCTGCAGGAGAGCTGCATGTGCTTGTCTGTGTTCCACTGAATTGATAGACTGGGCTGCAGTGATTGACTCCAGTACATTATTTTGATTGCATTTTTTAATAATCTTTTTTTTTTAATCCATCTAATACAACACAAGCCATTTCTGAGACCTTTATGAGGAGCCACATCAGACCCTCTCATTCTGTTGACGGGAGATGATTTTAATGCAATTATAAAAATCACTGCCCTTCTTGTGCATTATTGTCTGGTTCCGGTGTCTCTGCCTCAGTATCAGCTTAAATAGTTAGAGCTTCCTCTTCATCATCTTCATCGTTGTCTTCTGTGGCATCTTCTTCATCATCTTCATCTCCTCCTTTGTCAATTTGGTCTTTTTCTTATTCTATCAAATCAAGAGCTTCAGTGTAATCAAAACTGCACAGTAAAATCGACTGATGCAGTAAATTTTGCTCTGACAGAGTATCTGCGTTTACTCTTGGTCTCATACTCTCAGAACAGTTAGAGGTAGATTAACTCTGAGCATTCTACCAAGCGTGGTACACACGCACAATAGTCTGCGCTTTGTAGAATGAATGAATATCCACAGTGTCATTCTTGTAATGGCCAATATTATCCTGTTATTGGCATCATTATTCTCTGCTGCGTTATTGTTACACAGCCCTTTTCCTCCGGACGATTTGGCCATTATCGCCGAACGCAAAGCTTCGGCTGTTTAACGGCTCGGTGCGGTGGTGGAGCACCGCTCGGCGCGCGTAGAACGAACGGCCGTTTCTCCCCTCTACCGTTTTCGATTACCTTCCTCTCGGGCTGAAGAGGGTGATATCGTTGCTGGCGGTGTCCATCCCTCGTCCATCACCGTCCTTTCTCGCATCGCCACGGCAACCAGGAGCTGCCCTTTTTTACAGCCTGGGGGTTGCGGTCTGTGGAACACGGCCGGGAGCTGGGCGACTACGCTAATGCTAACGCTAACAGCGCTAAAAGGGGTCGCGCTCCGTCTCTGCATTGCGTCAGCGGTTTCTTTAGCGCGGCCCAGAGCAATAACCCGACGCAGCTAACCCGCGCCTTCGCCTGCCTTCTTTTTCTTCTGACTGTGACCCGCCAGGTACACAGTGGGTTCACTTCCAAAAGGGCCCGGTCGCTGCCGGGTTCCCTGTTATCACTGAAGTGAAGAGTTATGACTCATCAAAAAAAAAAAAAAAAAAAAAAAAGGTTGTCTAAAGAGGTCGCCTAAAAGCTTGTGTAGAAATGGATGGTCCCCGCAAAGGTGTCTCTTGCCTGTGACTTGGCCTTGACTGGGGCAGCCTTAAAAAGCAATAAGCTGCTTGAAATATCAGCAGTTTCTTTAATGACTCTCAGTAATGATAGCCATTAAGCAATGCCCAGCTAGCAGGTGTACACTAGCCCACTCGCAGCCCGCCGCCGACACAGCTGTCAGTTCACCTCTTTTGTCACTTGGGGCGCTACAGTGCACCGCTAGCAGTCCGGCTGGGGCAAAGTAGTCTAGATGAGGATCAGGTGTTCAGCTTAATGAGTCAGAGTTGGTGAAGAGTCCTGTCACTCGCGGGACACTGTAGTGCTAGTTTACAAAACCATGGCACGCTCATAGGTGCTTTTTTTCCTGGGGATGCCACACAAACTACTGAACACTGAAGGTCTCTGAGTCAACGCCAGGGACTCCATGTACTCCAGGAAACTGAACGGCACGATATGTTTGCGCATCGCGTCCCCATTAACACGGATAAGATAAGCTGTTTTATGAACCGATTGCTGATATCTGAAACAAACAAAAAAACAAAAAAACACAATTAGCCGCACAACACTCACGCAGGGTACCTGTCATTCTGGAGCGCGGCGGGTGGCTCCGACCCGGAGCACGCGGTGAATGTCTGCCTGTCCTTTACTCCGTGAGTCGCGCTGGGAATTAGGCAGCCGCTGTGATGTCGGGGCACGAGCCAGAGAAACTGCGAGGCTAGCACAATCTACGCATAGAATTAGCATCCTAATATAGAGCTTGGCAGACGTGAGTCAAAAACGCCTGTCACAGCGTAACCAAAGGTTACTAGGATACATTCGCTTTTATTTTAGCTGCAAATGTATCTGCATACCAAACTTTAGATTCTCCAATAAAACCCAGGAAAAGGGTTTTGGTGGGATATCCCACGCATAGAATGTCTGTATGTTTATATAACGAGGGAAGAGTGCTTAGTCTATGATACCCTGTAATTAAGTTTCTGTGTCTTTTTTGACATTTAAAAGGGTATTAACTTGTAAATTGAAAGACCGAGACGGAGACAGAGAATTGCTAAATTTGTTCTGGTGATTTGAGTTGAATCTTCCATCATAAAATAGCTGATTACGGAAGCATGACAGAATTTTTAAATAACTCGCTTCACTGCTTCAAAACAAATGTGGTGTGGATGTGTGTGTGTGTGTGCGTGTGTGCGCGTGTGTAGGTGTGTGTGTGTGTGTGTACGGGTGTGTGTGTGTGTGTGTGTAGGTGTTATTTCCAGTGAGCCACAACACTGTTCCTGAATGGTGCTCATGCCGGTAAACCATTTATGTAGAAAGCAGAAGATGGGTACATTTTGTGATTTAAGCACTGACAAACTCGATTCATTATCTAACTGCAAATTTGTATTTATTTATTTATTTATTTATTTATTTATTATTTATTTTAAAGAAACTGTCTGAAATCCTGAGGGAACTTTCTTCCCACTTCACTCCTACATCATTCCCAATTCTCAGATCGCTCGGCTAGAAAAAGAAAATTCTGGGCGACTGATTTCTTCAGACAGATGGTACTTTCACAATTAATTTGTTTGGTTCTTGGTGCTCGCCCAGTAAAAATGTGTTGCCTGACTAATTAACAATACAAACTCAAAGAAATACACTGAAAATCCTCGCCACCATCCTGCTTGGCCAAGCTGCGCTTGATTTCAGATGTAGTTGGGGGTGGTGAGTGCCGTAGCTGTTATGCAAGCATTGTCACATCTTCAGCTATTTGATACAGTAAATAAAAAATGATCTGTCCACATTGTAAGAAACATCAAAGTTTCTTCGCGTATTTTCAAACAACATTCATTTTACCCTCAATATATAATTCATACTTCTTTCATCTGGGTGAGTCTTCCATCACTGAGAGGAGAAATCTTATATTTATGGGGGCGTGAAACATACTGTACAGCACGATATAATCTTTTTTTTTTAAAAAACAATGATCATAAAACAGAAAGAGACTGTATCAGGGGTACCCGAGGTAGTTTCGGTCCTAAAACAGGGGACCCTCGTGGATCGATAGAAGAAACGGTCGCGTTTTTCAGCGCTATTATTCCAGCCGGCGCTGCCGCTGGTGCGGGCTCAAAAAGCCAATTAGGAGAGAGCTTGGAGAAGGAGCTCTGGTTGGTTGGTTTTCTTAAAAGCCTGAACACACAAGCGTCCCTCGTGGATATCCTCTGTTTGAGGGAAGCGGGGCACTGGCTGTGTGTCGTCGTCCCCCCCCCCCCCCCCCCCACATCCCCCCCCGCCGAAGCTGTCGGCACGGTAACGCGGGTTCTGCTTCTCCAGGCCGCTAAAAAACTGCTAAAACTATGGAGACGAGCTGACAGGACCCGCCGCGGTCGGGGCGGGAGACGTCCTCCTCCCCAATCTCACAGCCGCCTTCTTCTTCTCCTCCTGTCCTCCGGGGAGCTGCTGCTCATCAGAGACCGGCTGGCAGGAGCGCTGCTCCTAAGAGGCCTGTTTGCAGAGGCCGGGGTTCAGACTCCGTAGGACTCATCAGCCGACGATATACGGTTTCACAAAGTTCTCAAGTTTTCGAAAGGAAAAAAAAAGTTTGGTTCGGTTCGGTGTGTGAACTACCAAGTTTTAGAGTGTCTCCTGGGAGCCGCCGTAGTGTCTGCAAAATCAAAATGTCAAAATCTCGAGTCGAGACTTTAACCATCAGACAGATCCACTTAACGGACTCGTTATTGGAACAGTCACCTAATTTGTTCACTGCCGTTTTGATGTGGACTGTGTAGTCTTTACCCTGAACTATTCTAAGAATGGTTTCAGTGAATTTCCATCTCGCCTGCTGTCACAGTTTTGCTTTGACCTGGGCTGAACTAGTATATCTTCTCTTATTGTTTTATAGGAAATGAGTTTCCAGGAGATCTGTTCATAGGCCAACTGTCCATAGGAGATTTTGTATGTTCATATGTGTTTATAGGAAAACCTGTTCATTTGAGATGTGTTCAAATGTGATCGCATGTGTCCAACACTGTGCATGTGTGTGCGTGTGTGTGCGTGTGTGTGTGTGAGTGTGTGTGTGTGTGTATGAGAGTGTGTGTGTGTGTGTGAGTGTGTGTGTATGCGTGAGTGCATGTGTGCGTGTGTGTGTGTGTGTGTATGCGTGAGTGCGCGTGTGTGTGTGTGCGGGTGTGTGCGGGTGTGTCTTTTTTTACCCACCATCCACAAGAGTCAATCTGCCTCTTGGCAAATAATATCATCATATCACTCTTTTTAGATGTCATTGAAATATTTTTTGTTCCCACAAGGATTTGGCCCCATTTAAAAAGCACACCCTCCTTGTGCTGTGTCCTCTCTTCTGTTTTATATCAGAATACAAGAGCACCAAACATTTTAACCATGAAGAATGTATCCCTTTTTAAATCAGAGTGCATATTGATCAGGCTCCTATGTGAATGACCTAACCCTAGTAACAGCACCCTAGTTTGTATTATCACACAGTCTGAAAATGTGGTAGTTTCCTAGGAGGAAAATGGGCAGTTTTTTTTTTTTTTTTTTTTCAGAATTAAGTAGTGAATTGTAAAGGTCATTTGAACTGAATCGCTATTTGCTTACTGTTGGCTTCACCCCCCCCCCCCCCCCCCCCCCACCCCCACCACAGGAAGTCACATGGCGCCATTCGAACACCGGTCGGTCGTCAAAAAGGCTCGGCCTAATTGGCCAGGCTGACTTCCTGCTGTTGTGAGTGATATCAGCCTGGTATTGTGCAAACATAATCTGTTTGAATATCGGTCAAGCCATACAGAAGAGAGAGAGAATAGCGAGTGACCCGTTAGCTTGGTTGAAATATAATGAATCTGAAGCTCTTTATTTCAAAAGCAGTGGGTGTTGTAATCTCGCGGATGCACGTTTATCCCAGAGAGACGTACAGTACTGTACCAGCATGCATGTTATGTGCGAAAAACAAAATGTTAATTTTAGCACAGTTCTGAGATGACCAATCCCAGGCCATAGCAGGATATGATGCAAGAGAAACTGCAATTTATTTTAGATTAGAGTACATTTTACTTGTGTTATGAAACCTGCCTTTGGGCGTCAATAGTAGGGAACCTCCATCTCACCCCCATGCCTGATTATATTCCTTTATTTGTTGCTAAAGATTAGAGATAAAAATAACCCTCAGGGATGTGTTTTGATGGATAATGTAGTAATCACTGTAAAAGGTAAAAACATGTTCTGGTTCAGGGTTTCATTTTTGTTTTTGTTTGGAGAGACTGAATCAACAGACTGCTGAAATCCTTTTTTTATACCTTTAACCCACAAAACGAAATTATTTATTTATCAGTTTAGCAGATCTGCCCTCTTTTTCTCTTATTTAATTCAGACAGGGGGAAGTAGAGAGAGCTACAGCTAGAGATGGGATCACAATTCAGGGGATTACCTCTGCTAATTTGAAACCCCCATCCTCTGGGCTCCCTTTTTTTGGGGGGGGGGGGGGGAGTGATGGCTGGGCTGGGACCCTGCATGGACCCATAATGAAGGTCTGAGTTATCAGTTAGCTTAGCTCTAGGAATAGCCCAGACAGACCCACAGTGATGCTCTGAGTTAGCGGTTAGCATGGCTCTGGCGGTAGCCCAGACATAGTGAAGCTCTGAGTTAGCAGTTAGCATGGCTGAGTTAAAGCCCATAGTGAAGCTCTGAGTTAGCAGTTAGCGTGGCTTGGTTATAGCCCAGACACAGCGAAGCTCTGAGTTGGCGGTTAGCACGGCTTGGTTATAGCACAGACACAGTGAAGCTCTGAGTTAGCAGTTAGCGTGGCTCTGGTGACAGCCCAGACACAGTGAAGCTCTGAGTTAGCGGTTAGCATGGCTGAGTTATAGCCCATGGTGAAGCTCTGAGTTAGCAGTTAGCATGGGTCTGGTGACAGCCCAGACACAGGGAAGCTCTGACTTAGCGGTTAGCTCAGTGATAGCCCACATAGGCTCTGATGTCAGTGAATGCTTTAATATGCTGCCTCGAGGGTTTCAGACGAAGAGATAACAAAAGGAGGGCACAGGGAGATAAGGCCAGGCTTTCAGCAGCTGCGGCAGCAGCGGCGGGGTGGATTCTGTTCTTTACTGTGTGTAACAACATCTACTAATGACCATGTCTTTTCCCCCGAATTCATGCACTTTGTCCACAGTTTCACTGAAAGACAAATTAACCAAATCAAATAACCTCCCGAGACATGACAGAAACTAATTTAAGTATTGTAATTTTTTTGACGAAATACAAGTGTCGTGGATAAAGAAAACATTGCCTATTGTTTATTTTGTTTTTATTGAATGACCCTTGTAGTGCAGGTTTCAGCATTGTAAAATATGTGGTTCTTGAGATTAAGACCAGAGACTCTTCTCCACTACAGGGGACAAAAAGAAATTGTTGGGTCTTAAGAGGTTTAAACAATATTTTGTAGAAAATGAAAAATCGGATGGGCTATCACGGCTTTGTCTTATGGGCTAAGACGGCCCTGGACTGACTGAATGCATTGTTGACTATTTTGGAGCAAAAGCCGGGTGTTTTCTGTTGAGGTATATTGAAATAATTCAGCCAGGCGCATACGTTGTTTTTGAATAGGCGCATTTGATGAGGTGAAGGGGGGGGGGAAGGGGGGGTGTGAAATCTCATTTCTTATTTCTCCTGTTCTTATTTTGATAGCCGCTCACTCTAATCTGGGGGAGAGTTTAAGCGAGAGAATCGACCCGGTGGATTCGGGCCTGGCTGAGAGACATCTCCTTGCAGATTGGAGGCAGGTAATTATCTATGGATTTATTTTTCATTTATGAAAGTTAGTCAACCTCAGCAGCTCCTGGTCTTATGGCTGCTCTACTGCAATCGACCTCTTAGCCAGTAGTTTTTTTTCCCTCATGTTAAGCCCTTCGTAATTTCAACAACAACGACAAGAAGAATAAAAAAAACAATACAACTCATTAATTTTTTATAGCTCTCTCTGGTTTGTGTGTCTGCTGTCCTCAATAAGACCTAAAGTGTAGTTAATTAACCTTCAAAAAACCATGATTTACTGTTATTGTTATTCATTTTTACAATTATTATTCCTAATGGTTTGTATTTTTATATTTCATGTCTGTGTGCAATATAACTTGTGGGCCAGGCTCATTGCTGCTTGCAGCTGAGCTGCGCAGTCTGTGCATCAAAGGAGTACATCTGCGCAGGTGATGCAGTCAGACTGCAGGCGAAACAGAGGATATGCCTTCTCTAATGCGACAGGGACAACCCTGCTGACTGAAACCCTCTCTCCCACTACAGTCAGATATTCACAGCTGGAGGCTTTTGTCCCAGCCTGGCTATACTCCACACCTGATTCAATTACTTAATCGACCAATAAAAAACCTTCAGTCAAAACCTGCATTTATTTTGATTGGGGGGTGCAGCAGTGGGACAGGGTGTAAGCAACTCCCCATAGTGGCCCTCCTCAAAATAACAGAATGTAGACTCCTGTTTCAATGCATTAATTCACTGGGACTGCCCAGTTTTCTCCAGAGCTGTCACTGGGAAAAATCCTCCACACAGAATTTCTGTCTGCAGTGGTTCTGTGTTCCCGTCAAGCTCTCTAAATCCACAGATGCCTAGACGGTTTTTTTTTTCCAGTAAGTTTTTTAAATTTCATTTATTGAGTTGGATTTATTGTTAAACAAACATTTTGCCTCAAGGTGAAATCTAATCACTCAGTCTTTAAATGAATTCTGCTATAGCTGAGCACAGCTGATTGTTTACAGTTGGTATTGTTGTAGGGTATGGCAGTTTGATGGAAGTTAATTTTGTGCATGTAGTATGAATCATTGTTTTGACACCATGCAGACTATGACATAATGTCTCTATCTCATAATGTTCTTTGTAGGCTGCACTGTATGTTTAGTGTATGTATGGCGCAGTTGTGTTGCTCTTAAGGATAATTGTTTTTATTGGTGGGCCAAGTTTCACCTTAAGGTGCAAGATCACAAATATGTGATTAGAATGTTCTTGCCTGAACATTCTACTGATGATGACGTAACAATCACTGCTGGTAAACGAAAGCAATGTTCTAGAACAGTGACTTATCATTTTTAAAAAGCATTCCAAAAAAACCTAGTTTTCAAAGGGTTAACATTTATTATGGAGCCAGGAAGTGTGGTAGGGAAAGCAAGGAGCTGGGTCTGTATACACGCATCTGATTGGTTCAGTCACACTGCTGTTACAAGATGTCTATGTTTTTATGGTGGGTCTAAAAAAAATATTTTTTATGGTGGGTCTAACTATTTTTATGCAATTTAATATTGTTTTGTGTTTTTTGTATTTCCTATCCTTTTAATAAATCAGTTTTTAGTCCATATTTGTATATAATATTAATTGCTTAAGCTTCAGTGGATTGGATTCCTTGTGTGTCTTCAAAGCCGGACTGCCCAGCGTACAGTATGTACAAGCCCTGGAATTCTGTTTTAAGGAAAGAAGTAATGTTGGGGGATGTGGATGTGCTGTGTTCTGGGCTGGCTGGTTAGTTATTGCCCTCGACTCACGGTGGAAGGTGGCTCTGCTGGCTGTGCTTATCGGCGCTAAAATCGCTGGAGATGAACGAGGTGCGCGCTGCTGGGAGGGAGGGAGGGAGGGAGGGAGGGAGGGAGGGAGGGAGGGAGGGAGGGAGGGAGGGAGGGAGGGAGAGAGAGAGAGAGAGAGAGAGAGAGAGAGAGAGAGAGAGAGAGAGAGAGAGAGAGAGAGAGAGAGAGAGAGAGAGAGAGAGAGAGAGAGAGAGAGAGAGAGAGAGAGAGAGAGAGAGAGAGAGAGAGAGAGAGAGAGAGAGAGCAAAGCAAACAATCCCCTCACTCAGCTGGTCCTGAGCCTTAGTTCCCCACATACACTAACACACACTAACACCTCACCTGCTCAGGATCAGAACAAAACTACAAACATAATTAGAATAAACCAAATTGCAACACAGCTGAAACAGAATTATATAACCTACTGGGAAACTAAAACAAAATTGCAAAGTAAAATGAAATGTTATTTGGCCCTAAAAAGACAGTATGCTGTAGCGAACTACCTGACCACAGTTACTGACAAAAAACTGAGAACCACCTTGACGAGGTACAGACTCAGCGAGCACCACTTAGCCATAGAAACTGGCAGGCACAGACAATCATGGTTGCCAGAAGAAAATAGATTGTGCCAACAATGCAAAGGCAACCAAATTGAAACGGAAAAACACTTCCTAATGGAATGCACAAAATTTGACCAAATTCGCCAAAAATTCTACCAAAAAATAATACAGAAATGTCCCCAATTCAATGATATACCCAATGACGATAGATTACCCTACCTATTAGGAGAAGAAAAAGGCTGCTGCATATTAGCAGCACAATTTGTGTTCTCTTGCCATACTCTGAGGGACAATGTGTGACCACCTCATGTACACATTTACACACAGCATACACACGTACAAGCAGACACATAGTATTCACTCATGCACATAACACACAGATAGTCACACACACACACACACACACCTAACATCACTTACTGATATTTTTGTATATATTTTTTTATTTTTTTTTTTATTTTTTTTTTTTTATATAATGGATTAATTGTATATAGTTGTATGTTATAACCATTGCTTTGGCAACACAAGTGCCTATATTTGTCATGCCAATAAAGCACTTTGAAATTGAAATTGAATTGAGAGAGAGAGAGAGAGAGAGAGAGGGTTCCCCCCGCGGCAAGGCGCCACGTGACAGAAACGGACGATTGGGGGCCTGCGCGCAGGTCACCAGCCGTTTATCACCAGCCCACGAGTTCCCAGAGAGCCGAGCGGCGGAGCTCCGCTCCAACGATCATCGCCATCCGCCGTTACGCGTGAGAGGGACGGGAGCAGAGGTCCCCTCGAGCCGCGCGGCGTCCGCTAGCCTTCAGCGCTACCGCCTGTCAGCACCGCCGTGTGTGTGTGTGTGTGTCTGTGTCTGTGTGTGTGTGTGTGTGTGTGTGCGTGTGTGAGTGGGTGTGTGTGTGCGTGTGTGTGTGTGTGTGTGTGTGTGTGTGGTATGTCCTCGTTCTGCAGGTCCTTGTGACAGGGGTCTTTACTATGGGCCTGACTGAATTGCACCCTTTACTAGTCTTTAGCTCCAGTGCTGGAACTCTGGTCATGTTCAATATAATGTTTAAATGTAAACAACTTCGGTTTAAAGCATCTTCTCAACGCCTGAATTGTAAATCCCATCTCCTACTGGCGCAGTACTCTCTTGTGCTGCTGAAGAAACCTGCATACAAGTATGTAGCCCAAGTGAGCAAGAGCAATGTTCAGACCTCATATACTGTAATCCAAGCTGACCCGGGTGATCCCTGCATGAAAGGGGTAATTATCAATGCAGTGTAATTATGGCTTTAATGAAGCTGGTGAGGGACTTGTGATAGCGGTGTATCTGCATGAAAGGGCTGTGCGAACCGCAAGCGAGAAGGCCGAGATTCCCGGCCGGAAGCACTCGGCGCGGTCCGACGTTCCTCTGGTGATTTGAGGGGAGGGGACTGGTCCGGCATTCCGGTCCGGTGGTGTCCGGCGGGACAGAGGAGAGGGCTTCAGGGCACCGCTGCCCGCCAATATTTGTGAGCGTTGCCAGGGGATGTCCGTCGCAAAAGCAGCTAGCCAAACTCTGGGAGAAAGAAGCGCAGTAGCCACAGGCTTGAATAACCAAGCAAAGTCTCCTTTATCCTTTCTTACTGACACTGCTGTTTGTTGGTTGGTCTCTCATAGGACATTTACATTACATTACAGGCATTTGGCAGACGCTCTTATCCAGAGCGACGTACAACAAAGTGTATAACCATAACCAGGAACAAGTATGACGAAACCCCTAGAGAGAAGTACCGGTCCAAGTACAGGGAACAACCGCATAGTTCAACTTGGACCCTGGTGGTTAAACTGATTAACACTAACAGAGAGAACGGCAACAACGCAATCTATGGAAAAATAAGAATAAATAAAAATACAAGTAGTCGTTAAGACTGGCGCATCAACTAAGTCACGTATTAAACAGCTGCCTAGTTACACCCCTAAGTTTAGTCATTTACAGGGGGGGAAGGGAGGGATGGGGAGAGGTGCAGCCTGAAGAGGTGGGTCTTCAGTCGTCGTTTGAAATGGGTCACAGTCTCAGCTGTTCTGACCTCCACAGGGAGGTCATTCCACCATCGTGGGGCCAGAACAGACAGGAGACGTGTTCTGGAAGTGCAGGTGCGAAGAGGGGGAGGTGCTAGGCGTCCTGAGGTAGCAGAACGGAGGGATCTGGCTGGCATGTAGGGTTTGAAAATCTTGTGAAGGTATGCTGGGGCTGATCCCTTGACTGCCTGGTATGCTAGAACCAATGTTTTGAATTTGATGCGAGCTATAACAGACAGCCAGTGGAGGGTAGTGAGCAGGGGAGTTACGTGGGAGTGTCTGGGGAGGTTGAAGACCAGACGAGCCGCAGCATTCTGGATGAGCTGCAGGGGTCTGGTGGCAGATGCCGGTAGTCCAGCCAGAAGAGAGTTGCAGTAGTCCAGGCGGGATAGAACCATTGCTTGGACCAGGAGCTGGGTTGAGTAGGTGGTGAGAAAGGGGCGGATTCTGCGGATGTTGTATAGGAAAATGGTGGGTTCTTATGTCCCCTCTTTGCATATCTTATGTTCCCTTTGTGTATCTGTTATGTTCCCTTTGTGTGCCTCTTATGTACCCTCCATGTGTCTTATATCCCCTTTTGTATTTCTTTTGTTCCCCCTATATATCTCATATGTTCCCTGTTTGTCTGTTATGTTCCCACTGTCTTATATGCCCTTTTTGTTCCCTCCGTGTATCTGTTACATTCCCTCTGTATAACTCTGTATAACTCATAGCTTCCCTCTGTGTTTTATAATCCTTTTTTGTTTCTCTTTTGTGCCCTTGGTGTAGCATCCTTTTTTCTCTTCTGTAGATCTGTTCCCTCTGTCTTATGTACCCCTTGTGTATCTCTTATGTGTCTTACATTCCCCTTTTTTGTATCTCATATTTCCTTGGTCTCTGTCTTTAATATTCCCTCAAGGCTTTTACTTCCTCGTGTAATATTTCCGCCTCTAGTTCCTCTCTTATTATTTATAGGATGTGTGACCTGTGTATGTATGGAGCGATGTCCAGGACAGGAAGTTAATCTGGTCGGAGCCCATTCCCAGTTTCTGTGACAGGAAGTGAATTAATGATCGTTGTTCCGCGCACCTCCTCCCAACTGGTCACCAATGGAATTAACTGCGGTGATTCCTCTATCGTGGCTCGATCCTGTATGCATAGTCTGTATTTAGTTAACAGAGGCATAAAAGTAAGATCGTCACAACAGATTCAGTCCGCATACGCCACTACATATTTCATCGTCCACGCTTTATTTTATTTATTCATTTTTTATTTTTTGTAATTATTTTCCAGCGTTATGCCTTGAATGGGGAGCGAGAAGAGCACGCATCCAAATGAGTTATGACAGGCGGCAGCTTGCAGCGCTTCCATTTTCCTCCAACGCTGTCGCTGCCTCATTCAACCGGGAACTGAGTAAGATTTATCCGAGGCTTGTCCTTATCTCCCCGCGTTAGCCTGTTTGGGCTGTAAAGACGCGTGTGCGCTGCGGAATATAAGCCTCATATTCACATGCTTATTTTTGTACGCTTGGTCAAAGTGCTTCCCCCCCCCAACCTTTTTTTCGCGGTAGGCTAATGTTAATCCAGGAACCGCGCCACAGTTCCACGGCTCCGCTCGGAGATATGCCGGCACTTCCAGTTTAGCCTCTCTTTCTGCGCTCGCGCTCTCTCCGAAGCGGAATTCCATTAAGTTGAACACACGAGCCATCCGAACGTAGTCAGCCGTGACCGTCAGTATCAAACCAATTCCAGTGCCGCATTTAGCCTTCTGTCCATGCGCTAGTGTGCGGTTCGCTTGAGTGCTGAAATGCCTTTTAATATTTTTTTTTACGGATTAATGATGAAAGACAAAACCATTTACACCATAAATGGAATTTTAATTAGGAAGCAAATCTGCTTCCACTTAATTTAACTTTTAAGGATTTTTTTAAACCTCATTGCACATGCTTATTTCCTTAATCCAGGGTCTTAAATATATGCAGTTTTTGTTTTAACTGGAGTTATTTGAGTGAGTTTACTCAAGCCTTGGGTCTTGATCCCAGGTCAGTCCTGGCTCCTGTTTAAGCTTGCATCTCAAACCTGCTGCTCTTTAACCCCTGATCCCAGGTCAGTCCTGACTCCTGTTTAAACCCGCATCTCAAACCTGCTGCTCATTACATCTGATCCCAGATCAATACTGACTCCTCACACCAAGAGGCAGATATAACTCAATAGCTGGAATCTCAGTCTCCCATCTCATCAGATGATTCAGTCAAACATGCTTAATGCTGGCCGACCTTCCTGCAAAGAGGCTGTGGGAAAAGGAATTGAATTGTGGGAAATGGACTTAGAATGCCTGCATGGATTCTCTCCTTTCTGAAGGGCACAAGTCTGAATGTTCATGGTGGGATCCCATGGGCCAGATAAGTTTGCCTGGTGTGGATTTCAGTCAGTGTGGCCCAGCTGCTGGTTGGTTGTCCAAGCTTTACAGATGACCTCTGTTCAGGAGGTCATCTGTAAAGCTGGTGTGAACAAAGATCATGGGAGTTGGTGGAGTTTTGTGTTTTTAAAATCGCCTCAGTGGACTCATTGAGTATTAACAAAGTAATGTAGAACATAACAAGAGTGAATTTAAGACAGATCTCAACATTGCTCACCATCCGTGTCTGGACTGGATGCCTTGGTTACATTTTTCCAAGATATCTTTCTTAAATTTAGGAAAATCTCAGTGTTGCCTCGTTGTCCATGTGTGACCATGGTGGCCAAAGCACCCCAGTGCCGAACCTAACCAAGGATCACAGGGTCTGTGGGGAGGTGAGATTAAAGTGTGGGGGCAGGGACAAATTTGAGATGGGGTGTATGGCTCCACAACCCAGAATAACTGTGACAACCACCTTACCCCACTTCCATCTTAGCATGTTGTGTTTTAAAGTAGCAATGTCATTTTATTGAAGACATTTCAAACTTTTTGACAGAAAAAGAGTGCTTTGGTAATACCCTTCAAGATTGACTAAATGAGGCTCCTCGTAAATTTTGGACAATCTCAATGCTACCTCATGTGCCGCCTCGCGTCCACGTGCCAAACCCTGAGGACGAGGCGTATCTGAGAGCGGCGAAAGGATTGGGGGTTTAGCGACAGTAGAAAGGGATCATTCCAAATCCCGCCCCCCTCCCATCCCCCCCATTCCCACTAGAGTCCATTTCCCAGAGCTCCAATTAAAGAAGAGCCACTTTTCATCGTCCGCGGCAACACACTCCTCCTGGCGAGACTTCAGGCAGAAGAGTCGTTACAGTGGGCCGGGATTCCCCATAAGGGGGGGGGGGGGGCCGGAGCGTAGTGTAGCGGCGTACGGAGGGGGACTTAAGGAGCGAGGCAAACTTTTTTGGACGCCGGAGGAGTCTTTGATCCGAGCCTGGCGGCAGGGGGCCTGGAACGGAAGCCACTGGAAGCGGGGAGATGAGCTGCCTCGGTATTGGCCGGAACTTCCTGGGCGATAATCGGACGTGCTTACAGGTTTACACGGTTTGCTGTGGCTGAGACGTGGTCATTATGGAGTCAGTATCTCATCGTCTTGAAGGTTGGAGGACAGGAACAGATGCTTCCGTGCCTCGCTCACTCTTATTTGAATGGGCGAGAGTGACGGGGAGGGGGGGGGGGGGGGAGGAGCGGTGGATCTATACCCACCGAATGATGGCAAAAGAATGGACATTGACCCAAATCGTGGCGCTCGTCGTCGCTAAGTGATGTGTTCTTGAAAGTTAGAGCGAGGGAAGATGACTCAGCTTTGAGGAGATGGAGCAATATCCAAACTCTTAAACACTCTCTCCCATGGCGCTAATGCAGAAGAAAATTTAATCTTAATGTTCCCCAAGCAATTTCTCTCTGGGCCCATAATTGCCTCATCAGCTCAAAATTAATTTAGCACCTAAGTATGAACCTCCTTCCGTTACAGACTGCAGAAATAGGGCGTGTCAAGAGAGAACTCCCCATGGGTGAAAAGATCTGATCCTATGGTGCTCTTCCACACACTGTAAACTTATATTTAAAAGAATAATTTGCTGCCCACTGCAGGGCTTTGTATGTCCCATACTGAATTCCCAATCTGAATTTGGAATGACGAGTTAAATCATAACCATGTTCCTGGGAGGCCCCCCTGAATTTTTATGAATCAACACCTTTTATACCTGCGATCGGTTAAAAAATACTGGCCGCATCACGAAAGGTTACCTGTTCTGCCCTGCTTTCGCCAGGCTTGCCGAAGAGGAGCGTGAAGCCTGCTGTTCGGGAGCCCACGCAAACAAGAAATTTCCATAAAGTTCCTTTAATGCAGTGCAATCCATCACAAGTCCCTCAGTGCCACGGAACAGCCTCCCGAGTCTGACTATAAAGCAACCCCCGCGCGACGGCGAAGGGAAAACCCTCCAGCATCCGTCTCCGCAGAGGTCAGAGGCTCCAGCGAAGCCCATTGGCTGCCTCGGTCGCGGCGTCTCCATGGAAATGACTCGCGCGGCTGAGGTATTCCGGGGGCCTTGTTTAAAAGGCCTTTTGTTATTAAATGTGATTTCACGCTGGAAGCTACTTCCACATGCTGCTCCTAAACCTGCAAATCTCATACACTGTAGGATCAGACGCATGGCAGGAGTCTACAGAGAGGGCAGTGGCACAGCCATGTAAGGGCTGCAAGTTCTGACCACCCAAACCCCACCATTCACAGTGTTGCCATTTGCCTCCTGTTTTTTCTTTTTTTTTTTTTAAATGTACCACTTCTTTTCTCCCAATTTGGAATGCCCAGCTGCTCACAGAAGGGTGTATAAAATGTATCCTTCTTTTTTTCTCTCATTTGGATTTTTAAGCTCTCTGTGGAACCGGCTTTCAGTTTGGGAGGGAGCAGGCAAAGTGTGCTCTCCCATGCACCACAGTGTCAAGCAGCTGCTGCTTCCTATTCTGCGGTCCATCAGTGAAGCTCACACAAACACTGCTGAGTCTGAGGAGGACACTGCATGTGCAGCTTATGCAGGCAGACTGCAGGTGATCGACTGGCCAGGAGGGGTCACTGTTTCACAGAATTATCAGTGTTGCCAGATTTGAAAATGGTGAACCTGCCCAAAACCATTTTTGCCTGCACAATAACATTTAAAAAGCAGCCCAGTTGGGTGGGAATCCGCCCAATCTGGCAACACTGGACATGCCACAAACCTCCTGCCAACTAAAATTCTTCCCTTCTTATGTGATTCAAGCCAGGGCTTGTGCTGGTCCAGCCTAGATTCAGTAACAAACAGTGGACCGCATCCTAACCCTAAAGCAGCGCTTTAGCACTCCACTTTAGTCTTGTTTATTTTATGTTTTCAATTGCCTTTATTTTACTAAAATGGCTTGCATTTTTTTTTTTTTCCAATGTTGATTGAATCCCAGCTAATAAGTATGAGCCTAACGCCAAAGCAGGACACTGCTGTGTGGTGCTCCAGGAGAAAGAGTGCCCGCTGTTTGCTTTTTGGAGGGGTTTTGTTTATGTGTAGGCAGTTGCTGTGGTGACACTGGTCACCTTCCCGAAACTGAGAGTTATAAAACCCAAGTGACTCACAGATTCACAAGGCCATACAAAAGCTGAGATAATGTACAATAGAAAAGACGCGATAGCAATATCACACCCTCTTTCACACCTCAGCTTTGGTCATTGCCTTCCAACAACACACCACAACCCTGTTGCTATTGTGTGTGTCTAAATCAATTCAGGCTAAGTACCTTACTCAAGGATATGGCAGCGCACACAACCTTTGAGTTAAAACCCCAGTTCCCTGAAAATTATGATGCACTGCCACGCCATTGCATTAAATTCTGATTAAGCTTATGTAAACTCTAACTCTAATCCTTTTTCCTTATTTAGAAACATTTTTTTTTATTAAGAAGAGATATTAATGCAGTGCTACAATGTTGTGATTCGCCAAAGTCCAACTGCAACGACAAGTCCACATCACTGTTCCATTCCAGCCGATCTGAGATGGACAGAATTGATTTAGGCCTAATTTCTTTTTCTTTTTTTTTTTAGCTCCCTGTTCTTGTTTCCTGTTGGAATACATGTTTATAGAGCTCCTTTGTATCATTCTTACATATGGCCCTTCTTGAATCAACATTGGTTGTTTGCGGATGGAGGAAATGGTGCTGTGGCTTGCATTTCCTGTACATGTAAACAGATCATCTTTATATGAGCTCTTCTCTTTCTTCTCCTCCCCCTACTTCCAAGGCTGCTGCTCAGCCCTCCAGTTTGTGGCCTTGGCATCTGCACAAATGTCATAATTAAAACATGAAACCCATCTTCGCTACTACAGAAAAGGCATTCAAGTTTTGCCATTTGAAATAAGGCTGGCAGTTCCTGCATTTGGTTTCAGCCAATCCAGATGGAAGATGGAAGTTATCAGACGACTGGAACGCAAAGCGAATGACATCTGTTAGATGTTACAATCCATGCAGGATGCTTTCATTTCTCAAGTAATGAAATGAGCTCAACTCAAAACTAGAAATACGCTGTGCTGAATCCCGTGAATAATAAAAATAGATTTTAAAAAACACACAACGCAGCGGTGGAACAAATATATTTATTTATTCAGTAGTCTCAAAGAAACAAGCATGTGATGCCACAACTGCTTTTTTACATTACCCATCCTGGTCAATGAGTCGGGGTCGCAAACAAGTGAGGTAGGCCTAGGCTATAAAATAAATAAATAAATAAATAAACTCACCAGTAGCAGTCACTGACGCATGAAAAGATGTTGCCCTCCCAGTCAGAGGCTGTCCTCCTCAGACAGAGATTATTATCCGTTTTCATACCAGACTGCAGGATGCTGTCACTTCAGATAAACTACACATTTCTATCCAAAGTCTTATCTCGCCATGACTAAAAGTCAGCAGTGGTAGATAGGCATGGTCCACAGGTTACCACTGCAGCAGAGATTCCACTTGATTCTCATCAGCTACCTGCAGGTTGCTTGTTGTCATACAGTGAAAGAGGCGCCTTCGCACGGCTGGTGCTAGCTCTCCTGTTGTGTATTGCGTGGTTTGTAGTGGGGAAAACAGTCAGTGGCTCGCAGGGAAGTGTGCTGGATGAGTGCACACATTTTTTGTAACAAAAACTGAAGAAACGGGTGGATTATTTTGTTTAAAAAAGAGAAAGATTTATCTCTGAACTGTCTTAAATGATATTAGCAATCGTGCGTTAACATCATCACCAGTCAGCCACAACATGCTCGAATTATATTAGCCCAGATGGCACAGTAATGTAGGTTTCAGTAGCTAATTCATGCAACCACTTCACAGTTCACGTGTGGCCAGTTGCTGCTAGCCGAGACACGTTTCTTATCCAAAGAGTTTGTAATTTCTGGCGAAGGAAATTTATGTCCGTGCACTTCTGGCTCAGATTTAGCTTTTCATCTGAAGCATTTTTAAACCAAGTTTGTGAATTAAGACAAATTCTGTTCTTCAGCAGCAACCTGGCACAGTGGAAACGCTCAGCGCACTCGTGGTGGCTTCGTGGATGCGCTGGGCCAGGGAGTGGCGAGATACGTTAGGTCATCTGTCCCGCGTGAAGATTTTCAAACTTTCAC
Organism: Anguilla anguilla; assembly: GCF_013347855.1. Classification (NCBI taxonomy): domain Eukaryota; kingdom Metazoa; phylum Chordata; class Actinopteri; order Anguilliformes; family Anguillidae; genus Anguilla; species Anguilla anguilla. The sequence goes on from NC_049205.1 coordinate 62,739,305, forward strand.
GCAGGCCCAATAGCATAGCGCTCGCGAAAGCTGACGTTAGGCGGCTCATCAAACTGCCAAAAAACAAACGATGGTTTCTCGGAGCAGTGGTACATGGCACATGGTAATATATCGTTTTTTAACGTTAATAATAATGCTTTTGAATTTGGCATTGGCAAAAGAGGACGGGGGTATTTGACTGAGAAGAAGCGAGTATACCCAGTTCTGGAAGTTAGCGAAACATCTATAGCTGGATGGCCGGCGTTAGCAGGCACGGCTTTACAAAACTTTCATGGGTAAGTAGGCTACTCAAAATCTATGCTGTTGTTGTCGTTGATGGACACAAACGGAGGGATTTCAACTTCTTAAAATCTAGTAAATCTGTGCAGTAGAAATGCGCTCTCTCTGCCGTCTTTTTCTCAAACATTAACACATTCATTCACATGCGTTAGACTAAACACTACACATCTGGCGCATATACAACATCAAGTGGGCAGAGAGGGAGGTAATGAGAACATCAATGATAAATTACATAAATGGATTAAATATGATTCGCTAATCTTGAGCACGACACATTTCATAATTATATCCTGGTTTGTTCCGTCTTGCAGCAGTAGCAACTGGCTGGAAAACATTCACAGATACTGCATTTTGTGTGACGTGGGACGGCATTTATGATAAATGTGAGTTAACCAGTACAAAATAATGTGCCGAACACCAGTCTACTGGCCACAGAACTCACACAAGGCTTAGCAGGCCTCATTTTATGGCTATGCACCACAGGGGAAGTGCACTATTGGTGTGACGGTGTGCTGTTGCAGGGATACGTGTTAATTTGGCCTAACTCTTTGGTCTACTGTTTGTTAACAGAAGCTTATGTTGTACGGTGCATGGTCGGGTCTAAATGTGGCTTGCATTATAGGCTATAACTTATGTACGTGAATATCAGCATTTTGTTCAAATCCGTTATTATTTTTCAGTTCTGAAGATGAATTTCAGTTCAATTAATTGATTAACGACAAACCTGCATAGAATATTATTGGCAATTTTCAGTCTATTCATTGAATTTTAAATAGTTTCCTGACCTCGCTGAAATGGAATGCAAGCGTGCGTGACATCTAGGCTATGCCGGTACGGAAGAAAATTCCTGATTTACCTGAAAGGCTGTTTTTGTGCTTTCCACAATGGAAATAAGCCTACTGGCCTCCTTGTGTTTCTATCCTTGACAATTTCTATAGGATTATCTGTTTTAGGAAATCTCGATTTTAAGTTGTCAGATAAATTAATTAATTCCAGTGTAAATCACTGGACCTTCTGCAATGATCAGCAGTAATAATAATAATAATCCTTATCATAAATGCACTTCGTTTTCTAGTGTGGTTGCGGCTTATGTTTTTTGTGTGCCCTGCAGCACTAATGATTATCTCGCCCACATGTGGGTGTGACACGTGGTAAAATATTAAATGAGAACAGCTTAATTAAACCGCTCTCACAAAGTGCTTGTTGAGAAGTTCTGAACACGTCTTTCATGCCCCCGCAAGTACAGTTTGTGCTGATTTTAAATAAGTAGTCAAACTGAAAAATGTGGAATCGCATTAATAATAGCGCGTGACTGGGGAGGCACCGCTGGTGATTTTTAATTTTTTATTTTTTTGTGGGGTTTCGCATTTATCCCCGATGCCTCCGCAAATGCACGCCTCTCATTATATCTGTCAAATTAAAAATGTCAGGGTGCCTTGGTAGAGCAATCTGCATAATAATTAGAACATTAACATTTCAGGGGAGAACACTGCAAATAATTAACTCCGTTATTCTGTAACATGATGGACAATAACGTGTTTAATTTGAGTGAAAGAGGTATAAATTTACTTTCTGAAAGACATGACATTTGTATAATGTTGCTGTCATAGATCAGCATTGGGCTCTGTGATGCTCGTGTTTCTCTTAAGGCTAATTGTTAAGCGCTGTGGCGTTTGTTGCTAATACGCCTGCATTTGATCACTGTGTTTAGATCTGTGTGCCCACTTACAGTATGTGTTAGAGAGTACAGCCAGCATGCACCTCTCTGAGCCCCCCCAGCCCTGTCTGCATGCCCCCAGATTGCAGATTAGCAGTGCATGGGGTAGTGCCTTCTTCAAAGACATCCTTCTCTTTCTGGGTTGTAAAACCCTTTAAGGCAGTGGTAACCAGCCCTGTTCCTGGGGCCTGATATCCTGCATTTGCTGGTGCGTGATACACTTGTGTGAGCCAGAGTGGTTTTATTTCAATCAGGAGTCAGTTCAGGTCTGTGGACTCTTTAGCCAATCAGTTACTGAAATTAAGCATGTAGGCTAAGTGCTGAAAGACAGTATAAACCAGCAGACACTGTGGTCTGCTTAGGTTTGAGTTTGAGATGTGAGTTGGTTGTTCTGTTTTATCTACTTCTCTGGGGCACCGGGGTACAGAGTTGGCAATCTGTGAAAAATCTCTCCAGTGGGCTCTTGAGATTAATACAGCAACACAGCGACTGTTATCAACAACAGTGTCTGACATCGCAAAATGAAGCCAGGGAGTTGTGCGCTCATTTTCCACAGCACACAACGGCTGCAAAAACATCTGAAGAACTGAGGTGACAGTGCTGGAGCGTGGAACATTTAGCTTATACAGTCCACTTTCTAGCATACGCTCTTCGTGTGTGTGGAAGATGGTTTCTAAGTGGTGATTAGGAAGAGACGTGAGAACAAGACTGGGAGAAGAGTCTGGGCAAGATGGCTTCCTTGCCGTATGCATAGGGACAGCAGGCCTCCTGCTCTTCTCTCTGGGTTTTGCATATGAATGATGTTGTAGTACCAGAGTCCAGAGTCTCCTGGTCCTTGGAATCAGTGCTTTAGCGCTCTTAAGCAAGTGTCTCCCTGGCAACACTTCAGCCCACCCACATTTGCTTTGAACTTCCCTACTCACGCGGCCTATGCATCCACCTAGCTTTCGCTCGCAAGAAGGTCAGCTTGTTTAATTTACTCCTAGACGACACGGTTTTAAGGATTTGGGCTTTGGGATATAGAGGCTGTATCCTAGCTACAGAAGCAGATATGTGGGCTATAACAGTTGAAGCTCTGGACCGAACACAGCATGCACCTGTAGTTTACTGAGATGAGGCTACAACCCACTGTGCCGCCCTCCTACCAGTCAGCTGACATCGAGTCCCATATGGTCTTATTTGCCAAGTTAGCGGGTAATTGAACAAGTCTGTGCAACAGAAAAGGCTGTCTTGTCTTCCGCGTGTCTGCAAACAAGGCGATTCGCCTCTAAATCTCCAAACACGTTTAACACAAACCACTGTGTTTTCTACGCGCGCGAGCCTGTGACCCTGCCCGGCCGGCCTTTTGAATAAATGACGAGGAGAGAGAGAACTTTTTAGAGAAGACGGAGGAATGCTTCGCACGGTGTTATAGTGTTTCTGTGTCCTGAGGGAATGTTAGTTTGTCTGTTTTGAGTTTTTCATGTAAGCTCAGTAGCCTCTGTAATGCCCCTGCGCAACAGCATGGCCAACCTGCAGCCTCCTTGGCTAGTGACACAGGGCAGGTGGACTGAGCATGCATGCTCTCTTACAGCAGTGCCCTGCAAATGACCCCCACCAGCCCAAGTAGCCTGGCCTGCATGTCTTTGGAGATGAGTTCCCATAGAAACAGACAGTGGTCTGTGGCACGTAATGCAGCTGGTATAGGTAGATCACGGGCATCCAGGTGGTCAGAGGAGTTGCTATTGAGCAGCAAGTTGGCAGGTACTGAGTGATGGTGTGGCTAACTGCATCAGCTTATAGTTCATACCATAGAGTGCAGCCGTACACCATAGTGGTTCCTCAGCAGAATAACCCTCCTGGTATCTCTGTTATCCCTACATTTTAAAATGTAATCCCCATACAGGGCTCTACACTCACGTTTTTTCCCAAGGAGCCCATGTGCTCCTAGATCGAAAAATGTAGATGCACACTAATGCATCCCCATTAGTGGATGTGCTCCTCAATTATATCCTAAAATGGAAGCGCTGTGGAGCCCTGCTATGGTGGCCTTGATGTTCTAGTGCAGACTGCACTAGACTGCAGCACATTAATGCTTATCGGCATGGTGCTGATTCTGAAAATGAAGCTTGCTGAATGTACCCAGCATTGCTCTTTCAGTTGTAGATGAGCTCAGGAGGTAGGCTAAACCCTACTATAACAAAGACGAGCAATTTACCCACAATGTCCGGTATATTGGTGGTTTCATGAATTGTCTTCAAGTAATGCCCTCATATAGACTACTGTTAACTGGGCAGTGCACATGTTAATTTTTCCCAGTCCTGTGAATTCCAGAAACAAACCAGTCTGTTATACCTAACCTACATACAGTACAGCATCTAAATGAAGGTAACTGGTAATTACTGTTGTAGGTCAGCTCATCAGTGGAGTAATTAAGACTTGCTCTTAATTGTCTGCAGAGCTGTAAATACAGTAATCGCAGGTAATGAAAGGGGGGAGACAGTTTGGATCTATTATCTTTGAAAATCTATTTAATTTTCACTTCCTTATGCTAATGCGTGTAATTAAAAATGGTCTTTTTCGCAGTTATCAGAATATCCTGGTTTGGGTTCATCAGTAATCTCAGCCACAGGCACAGCACTCTTTCTGGAGGTGGAATATGTTAATGTATGAAAACATGATGCTTTCACTTTGTTGGCTGCCTTGAGAGATAAGAAAATTACTTGGAGATAAGAAATAAGAAAAAAAAAAAACTTATTTAATTAAGTTGTTTATTGACTAAACTTTTTAAGGGCAGCAGCATAGTTGTTTGAACCCAAATCTGTTTCATCAACAAATTCTGAAAGTGTGCAAAATAGAGATTAATAACAGCCTTTGTCCTTTTGTTACTTCTAATGACAGATTTAAGCAAGCTGCACTTTTTAAACAATTTTAGTGACTGTCAAAATCTCGACAGTCTTAAGAAACAAATAACTATCATTAGCATAAACTTGTCGCTCAAAGTGCAGCGCGGTTCAAATTAATCTGGACTATGAACCGTAAATGAGGTTGAAATTGAAGTGAAGCCAGGCCCGCATTTTTAGATGCATGTGAAATTTGATTTGCCGTCCACCGCGCCTTGCTCCGTAGCCTCAGGGGTGGAGCTCTTCCTTCGCAGGATAAAGAATGATCGGGTCGGTCAGAGGGAAATGGGTTTGAGCCGGACAGGGAAACTCCAGAGAACAATCAAAATAAAAGGGGTGAGGAGATGAAGTGGTGCATTAATGTCAGGAGGGTGAAATGCTGAAGGATGACCAAACGCAGGCGGGCTTCCAGCTGTTGAAATCAAACGGGAGAAGCACTACAAACCAGGGGGTTATAAAAGAAAGTACTCATCTAAATTTTGTTCTTGATTTAAATTTAAATCCATCGCACCACATCCTTGAAATGAATTATGAATCAATGGAAGCCTTGAGTACAGGGAAGCTTTTTTATGTGTGAGCCTGTTCCAGTCTCAATTCAGTTCAATTAAACTTTATTTATTTATATATAGTACTTAAAAAAAAAAAAAAAAAAAGAAAGAAATTTTTTTTACAAAAGGCCAGTGTCTCAGATCTCTTTGCAGACGTTGTGGACCCAGGCCCCAGGCGAGCATTCACATCTCCACACCTCTCCGGTTTTTGGGTTGGCCTGTAAAATTGAGAAAGGCGGAGAAGCTGCAGTATCCAGCGGGGAAACGAGGCCTCCTCAGGCCATCGGTCTCCGGACCGTGAGCTGTTAAGCGGTCAAACCCTCACAAACCCTCTGGTGCTGCAGCTTCATTAGCCTGAGCTAACGAGTGGAGGGTGCTAGTCGGGCTGAATTGAACACAGTCGACACTGCGGGGTGTTAGTATAAAACCAGACCTCATCCACAATGTCCACTATCTTTTTTTACTTCTTTTTTTTAGGGTGCTATTCGTGCGACTATAAAAGCTTCTGTGTGCTGAGGCTTGGAATGAATCCAGCCCTGCAGGAACACACACTGAATTTCATTAAGCTTTTCGAGTGTCCCATTTAATGCCCTCTGTCATTTAATTCCGTTCTGTTTGTCATTGTGCCATTTTTTGTGTGTACAATTCATTTCCATTTCCCTTCACCTCTCTGCCTCAATTATCGGCGAGGTCGTTCTGAGCGCTCGCGCACGCAGGCTGAACTCCGCTTCCACTCTGCGCTCTGAGAGCGGGCCCGCAGTGAACGACCTCGCCGTCCGTCGCCGCCCGCGCTCGACCGCGCGCGTTTTAATCACGAGCCCGCCCCGCTGCCGCAGAACACGCAGTCCCAGTTCTGCGCCCCCTTCTCGTTATGAGCAGCGGGGTCTGATTTAATTCGAGATCGTTCCTCCTCCTTGCGCTCGTTGTGTCACGACGAACGCCGCGTTCTCCGTCGGGCGCTGACGACCCGACCCCGCGGGGCTGCGGTCCGTAATTACCCCAGGTAATTAGCGCTTCTGAAAGTTAGCGCCGCGCCCGTTAACTGGTTGTGACGAGCCCTTTGAAGGTTGGAGCCGTTATTTCCGGGGTCTCTTCTGCCGTTTGAGGGGAAATAATATCGGTGTCAGGACGCCCTCTGTCAGATGGGACAGGCCAATATTATGAGATGGGTACACATTGTACGTTGCTTTATATAACCGATTGCCACTCACGTAGCTACCTACCATTTTAGAACCGAGCTTGTTAAATGGGGCCCAATTATGCCCCAAGGAAGACATGGTGATCACTATGTCCCACTTCCTGTCACAGTAGAAGAAAAAGATTTTTTTTTCCCTTTCCAAGATGGGCTTATACTCAACTGTGGCTCTTTCCTGAATAATAGATAGAGTTCTGCTGCCGGTCCAGGAGGCTCAGTTGAAATCATTGAAGGTCACAGAGAAAGTTAGCTTCAGATCCTCGGATGTTTCCTCTTCTAGATTTTGATTAATTTAATTCACTTCATTTTAATTTACTGTAATGTAATACTTAATCCTTGATTTCTTCTCTGAGCTAAATCACACAAACACACAGCAGCTGATTGGACTGCTCTTACCTGGCCTTACAGGAATGGAACATGCTGTGCTCTATTGTTAATATTTGTTCGCTTTGAAAAATGTAGGGATAAATATATATTTTTTAGCTATATTTATATATATGGCATTGCAATATCTTTACTGATATTGGCAATTTATGTTTTATGTCAATATATTGCGGCATATTCAGTTTCTGTAAGGGTGCATACGTTGGAGTGGTTTGATATTGACAATATATATTTTATGTAAATATATTACGGCATATTCAGTGTCTGTAAGGGTGCATACGTTGGAGTGGTTTGATATTGACAATATATATTTTATGTAAATATATTGCAGCATGTCCAGTGTCTGTAAGTGTGCACACACACGAGTGGTGTGAGGTGCTCTGGTCTTCAGTTGTGGTTTGTATTTTTGCAGTAGCTGTGTCTGGCTGGAAAACAGCCCATGTGGTGAATTAGTGTTGATGAATTACCCAGATGGCACCTGTGTGTGGAATTTACTTGTGCTCACGCTCAGTTCATCAGTCAATGAGCCAATCAGGTGCTCACGCCGTTCCCGTAGGGGGCATCTGTTGCCGCACACACTCTAAAAGCCTGTTTGTTTCCTCTTGCAGTTCACTTTGGGAAAGTACAGTACAAAGTGCCTGTCCAGTAGCCAATTTCCATGCAGCCCATATGCATTAGGAAGGGTTTTAAGATCTGCGGTACATTGCCTCTGTACATTTGATATATTTTATCTCAGGGATGGATTCTGGGGGTAGGGTTGCACCTGGCTTTTGTCCGCCCCACCCCCCCTTCCCCCATTTGGAAATCATTGACAAATACAGATGGAATGAAGGTGCAGGTAGGGAGTGTGGTGTGGGGGGGGGGGGGAAGCAAAGAGAAGGTGTGGGAGAAATGGGGATTTATACCTGTCGTGAAGCTCAGTGTCACTGCTTAAGGCTGTTGTGTAGGGGCTTGTCTACGCTCTTCTCTACCGGATCTTTGCTCAGTAACTCCGGCTGAGGCAGGGGAGGGGGGGAAGCCTGTTCCCGCATCGTACCGGTTACCCTGGCTCAGTGGTCTAATTAGCCGCGCTCAACAGCGGCGGTTCGCTAGCCGATTAGATCAGCTTCACATCACAGGCGGCTTTCAAGAGCAGCGTTGGGCGTCTGTGAGCTGATGCACAAACGGCGCTATAATGCCGGGTCACATGGACGATTAGGGCTAATTGGGTAATTAAGAGCAGACGCTGGTGCTGGTATGGAATCCCGAAACACGCTTCCCTTCAGCGTTGGGCTCCTCTCCTCCTGAGCTAGAGTGACCGCGTCCATCGTGTTGGGCTGGAATGAAAGAGTTTTTTTTTTTTTTTTGTCTTGGCACCTCTCTCTGGGATCCACAGCCAGCCCTTGTGTGAGTGCCATGTCATTGTTTAAAGGCCTGGGCTTGTCATTTCTGAGGCTTTTGCTTACACCCCTGTTTGCTTGCATAAGCAACTAAAAGTAAATCGAACGGTCAGTTTCAGATACTGACAGTCTCGTCTGTTTAAACTCAGGAAGCCGACTTGGACAAAGGGGACATGGAATCAATGCTGTGCAGCGGACATGCCTGCTTCCCTGTACCGCCCGAAGGCTGTGGGCTTAAAACCATGGTGAGTTACTGCTTCTCCCCCTACAGGAAACTTACTTAATCTTTACATGAGTATGTTCAATTGGCTTTATGCGATGTTAGTGTGCTCACTGGAACAGCTCGAGGGCAGAATGTTATTGTACACGGGTCACATGTATTTTTATGTACCCTGCCCCCCCTCCCCCTCCCACATAACAGCTGGCTGCTAAGTTAGAGCAGCCAACACCTCTCCTATAAGCTGGGACGTCCCATGTGAGTCCTGTATCTCCCCACGTCCCATACTCACAATCGATATATTACTGCGACACATTAAAAAATCAAGGCAGGTGACTGAAAAACCAAAGCCCACTGGACAGCACTCTTGTGAATAACCTACAACATAAGATTGGTGTGTGGTTACCACATGCTGGATGTAGTAGAGATTAAAATGATTGCGTTATTGCGTTTATTTGATATATATCCACGTCCAGCTTGCTGGCACCCGTCCCGTAATGAACTGGACAATGATGGCTACCGTACACAGGTGCCTTGAGTGAGGGTGTCCTGCATTTAGGACATTGCCCCCGCTCAGGACACTGTTGCCGCCCCTCCAGACACTGTTGCCCCCGCTCATGGCACTGTTGCCCCCCCTCCAGACACTGTTGCCCCCCTCAGTCTCCCTTTGAGGTGCCGCTCTAACCAGCCTGTCTGATATCGCCCCTTAGCGGAGACCTGTTCGGAGGGAATTCTGGGAAATCCCGCAGCCAGCGGCTCCCTCCCGTGTGTACGAGCGGGCTTTCGTGCTCCTGTCTGCAAATAGCTTTAATGGGGAAACAAATTATCCACACGACGTGATTTTCTGAGCATAGCAATTAAAGTATCTGGTGAGACCAACCGGCAATTTGCAAAGTGAGAAAACCCACGGAGCCAAACTTGGAACGCAGCCTCGTGTTGTGATGCTCGTATTAGGAGCTCGCAGTGGTTTATGTTGCGCGGCCGTCAAAGGTGTTTTTGGCAGCCTGTGAACCGACTTACAGGTGCATTACTGCCACCTACTGGTGTGGAGTGTGAGGACTACAGGGCAAATTACTGTGAATCCTAGTTTCTCTCTGAGAGCATTGCATATATTGTACATGCCAGAATTAAGGCATGGTAGGTATACCTTGGACTGGATAATTCAAAGCTACAAAAAATTATATAGCATTTTTCCCATTTTCAGATATTTATTTATATATTAAAAACATTACACAGCTTTAAAATGTCTTTATGCTTTTAAAAATGTACATATTTACAGTAGATTGCAGTATGTACTATTTCTATTAGGGCTGTTCCACATTGGAAATAAGTTGTGGTGCCCAGTGCTTATACATATTATAAATAAAAGAAAAAAATGTTTTTTTGAATATTGAGTATTCAGTAAAGTATTGGAACAGATAATACGTTAAAACACCTATAAAAGAGCAGGGCTTGTTGTCTCATTTTTATTCGATAGAAAATTTCACCCAGTTATTTAAAAATCTCTTTTGCAGGGTGTGGGGTGGGGTTGGAGGAGGGGTTGGGGTCCCTGTACAGGAAACACATTAAAATGCTTAACGACCTTGTCCAGCTCGCGCAGAGCCTGGGAGCTGCTGTTAGGCAGTATTGACCGGAGCGTGCGGATCGATGGTGCGTGCCGGGTTCTGAGGGGGGGGCGTGGTGCTTTATGGGTCCTCTCGCTGGAGCGCGCGCGCGCCTCTCTCCTCTGCTTTATGCTTCCTCTGACGTCGTGCTGACCCAGCGATTGGCTGGCGAGCTGGACCCCGGCCCGCCAGGCGACGCGCTGCGTCTGCTGCTGCGTACGTTTCCCGCAGTCAGCACAAAGGGAGCCGCCTCCCACTGTGACGCTGTGTTTATACGCCCCTGACCCAGCTTCCCTGGCCCCACACAGCGCCAGTGATTGTCTGAGGGCTGAAGTGCGGAGGTTTAGGGTGTGGATATCTTGAGCTTTTAACTGTATGCACATGCCAGGAGCACTACCATGCTTTATTTCCATCAGGTGTCATTTTATGTCATTCACACCTTTTTTATTTACTTATTTATTTTATTTCCCTCAAAGAAATGAGAAACTCTGGAAGCTTTGGATTATTGAAAATCTTGCAAATAAATTTGGTGGTAAATATCATGCAGCCAAACGATCTGTAGCTTCTAACCGCAGCTGTGAGCTTTTATATAGGGAGTTTCCTCGCTTTTATCTGCAACGCTAATGTTCGTTTTGAAAATGAGGAGCTATGCAGGCCCTGTTTAGGTGGCATGGGTAATGCAAACGAGCTCAGCACTACTGGGACTGCTCATTTTACCATCTCCACCGGTTTGGCTGATTTACTGTCTGCAGTGAAGGCGTCTGCACCCGTGTGGATGGGGCGGAGCGAGGAGGGGGGGGCGGGCATGTCAGTAAAGACGTTTGGGAGGGTGTTAATTCGGTGTGTAATGACTAGCTGTGGTTTTAAACCACAACAGACCACCCCTTAACACAGAAGCAGACACCCGGTGCGATTTTGCATGCAATGACACACAAGGCTGTTTGATAGAGGCTGAGAGAGAGAGAGAGAGAGAGAGAGAGAGAGAGAGAGAGATGACAGTGCAGACTGTACGGAGAGAGGAGTCCCGTGTCAGTGCTGATCTCAGGTCAGTTTGCTGTCCTCTCGATTCGCTGCAGTCCTGCCCAGAGAGGGACCTCCTGCAGCACCCCACCCACGCTCAGCGCTATCGGATAGCATTGATTTCTGGGATACTTTGGGGTGTGTTTCAGGGAGAAGAGCAGGAGAGTAATGTCTTGACGGAGCCAGATCTTTTGGGGGGGGGGCGAGAAGTGGATGTCAGAGCTGGGGGATTTTTTTTGTGTGTGCAATCTTTCAGGAGATTTCGACATTTACATTTTTATTACAGAAAACTGCAGACCTGTCCTTTTTTCTGTGGATTTCGGTGAGGTGGAGATGTCCTGTGATAGGGAGGGTTTGCAGGAGAACGTGTTAGCTGAGAGAATGTTCCGGCACGGCGTGGCTGTCTGTGTCTATGGACAGGGATGTTCCCTCATCAGGAAGCACTGATTCAGACTGTATGTCTCAGCTGCCATTAGCAGGCTTTGTTCCAGAACATTCTCTCCTGCTGTCAGCCATCTATGGGTGTGAGCTTCTGCCACACCCAAGTCCTAGACATTTAGGGCGTGAAAAGCGGTACTTCCTGACTGATCACATCCCTGTATAGAGCATGCCCCCCTGAAGCAGCTGTGTGGTGCCATTTTATGTGACCTCACACAACAGCGTCATTCAACTCTGTCTGAATGACACAGCAGCCTCGGCCCACTGCTGCTTTTAACTATGAGTCCCCTTAATCCTCCTTAATTCTGCTTTATTCTCTATGTCACTCTACCTGTCCAACAAGCACACACGCTTCCCTCAGATTGACGATTTGATTGATTGATTGATTGATTGATTGACTGATTGATTGATTGATTGATTGATTTGACTGATTGACTGACTGACTGACTGATTGATTGATTGATTGACTGACTGACTGACAGGCTAGTTGACTGACTGATCTGTGAGCGGCGCAGAGTGGGCGAGTGCTGTCGTCTGATTGGTCTGTAGCTCAGGTTTAGGAGCTCTGTTTTACTCATCTCAGCCGGCGTACGATGGTGTTAGTAACCATGGAGCTGTGAGTGTGTAAATGAAACCGACCCCCAACTGCAGGATCTGAAGCCCCCCCCCCCCCCCCCCCCCCCCAGACTTAACCCTCATTTTTCAGCCTGACAAGATGGGACACCCTGAAGAAATCCCATTAGACGCTCCATTGTTCTGTCCTTACGTTTCCTTCAGTGAGGCTGAAGAGCGGTCTGTGTAGTCTTAAGCACGCAGGGCTAAACATCGCTCTCCTGCTGTCCAGAGAGCAGCAGTAACTTTCAGGGATTCTGCACCACTTCTGGCTTCAGCCACACCTGCTTTGGCCTTCAGACTCTGTTGATCAGAACCTCTGATACGGGTCATTTAATGAGGAATACAGGTAAGGTATGGAGGGAGGCGTACAGGTGTAGATAAGGCCTCCCTGGACAGCCCCACTCTTCCTTGCTTGTCTCCACACACATCCTCCCTTCATTTGTCATCCTCCATAAACGCGTGTTCTTCTGCTTCCTGAGTAATGCGGTTTTGTTGGCAGATGCATGATGGGTAATTTCACTTTGATGTTGCGGTTCCCTGTTGGCCTCAGATATATCCAGCATATCAGAATAAGTTCCCATGGGAATATCCGTCTGCGTTATCCCAGGCTCGGGAAGATGGATTCAGTAATCACCCTCACAATGGAATGAGGAAGACACAGCAAATCGATATTGTTATTTGGAAATGTGTCTGTGAATGCTTCCATTAAAATGCATGCGCCAAGGATGCACAGCCTACGCGCTGCGCTGTGCTGAATGCCTACTCTGTCTTACTGCCTCTACCCTTAACGCGCATGGAGTTTCAGACTGAGTGCACATTACATTACATTACATTTATTTGGCAGAAGCATTTATCCAAAGCAACGTGCAGTAAGTGCATACCGAAGGTCATTGGAACAACTACAAAACACAGGTCCAATAAGGTACAATATTCATTTTGTAACCGTTATTCATAGCCATAAACACAGTGTACTTACTCTGTGTTCTATCTTACGGTTGTGACCTTAGTGCTCATGGAGTTTCAGATTGATTGTAGTTACTGTGTACTCTTACAGTAATCTCACTGTTGTAACCTTATGTAGATGTATTCATGTTTGAGTTTATAAAACGCTGTGTTAGGTTTGTCCCTCTCTCGAGGACACATTGAGAGTTAGGGTTTGTGTTTCTAAAGTCACACATCCCCTCCACCCAAAGGCAGTTCACTTTAGTTTAGCTGAGCAGAGGGGCTGTCCTCAGGTATCAGCGGGATCAGCACTTTACCGGGCTGCAGAACACTCAGTGTTTGGGTGGGTTAGTGAGTGCTAGCGCTGGAGGCTGCAGAACACATGCAGCATTTAGCTAGCTTAGCGAGCGCTGGACATTGCAGAACACATGCAGCATTTGGCTAGCTTAGCGAGCGCTGGACATTGCAGAACACATGCAGCATTTGGCTAGCTTAGCGAGCGCTGGACATTGCAGAACTCATGCAGCATTTGGCTAGCTTAGCGAGCGCTGGACATTGCAGAACACATGCAGCATTTGGCTAGCTTAGCGAGCGCTGGACATTGCAGAACACATGCAGCATTTAGCTAGCTTAGCGAGCGCTGGACATTGCAGAACTCATGCAGCATTTGGCTAGCTTAGCGAGCGCTGGACATTGCAGAACACATGCAGCATTTGGCTAGCTTAGCGAGCGCTGGACATTGCAGAACACATGCAGCATTTAGCTAGCTTAGCAAGCGCTGGACATTGCAGAACACATGCACCATTTAGCTAGCTTAGCGAGCGCTGGACATTGCAGAACACATGCAGCATTTAGCTAGCTTAGCGAGCGCTGGACATTGCAGAACTCATGCAGCATTTAGCTAGCTTAGCGAGCGCTGGACATTGCAGAACACATTTAGCTAGCTTAGCAAGTGCTGGACATTGCAGAACACATGCAGCATTTGGCTAGCTTAGCGAGCGCTGGACATTACAGAACACATGCGGCGTTTGGCTAGCTTAGCGAGTGCTGGACATTGCAGAACTCATGCAGCGTTTGGCTAGCTTAGCGAGCGCTGGACATTGCAGAACACATGCAGCGTTTGGCTAGCTTAGCGAGCGCTGGACATTGCAGAACACATGCAGCATTTAGCTAGCTTAGCGAGCGCTGGACATTGCAGAACTCATGCAGCGTTTGGCTAGCTTAGCGAGCGCTGGACGCTGTAGGCTGTCCGTCTCGGCCGCACCAAGCTCTGCGTGCCGTTTCTGCGCTGCACTGAAATGTTTTCTCACTGTCAAGTCTGTTCCTGTTCATCATAGAGCATCTTTTTTTCCAGACACGCCCAGCGCACTCTCCTCTTCAGTTACCAGCTGGTGTCAACAGAACCTCCCACCCACTCCTGCACCACTTGTCTGGGGCCTAATTAAGGAGATGAAGGGTCCAGCGGAGCCTTATCAATTAATGCTCCGTAAGAAACGCTAATAAAAAAGGCGAATAAGAGCAGTGGATGGCGGTTGGGCGGGTGTGGGCTGCGCGGAGTCGGCGATGTTCAGCGTTAGTGATAGTCAGCAGTCCCTCCGGCCCCCTTAGCGTGTTGTTAGCGTGTTCCGGGGGTCGTGCTCTGCTTGTCTCCCGCTGGGGGGTTAGCGGTGCGCTGCCGGGCTAGCCCGTCGTGACCCCGCTGCCTGGGAAACCAACACAAACCCCGCTGTCTGTTCGCCCGCCCCCCTGCTGTGCGCTGACATCCCCCGCAGGAAGTGAGGCTTCGCGCAGCCCGAGCAGCACGCTGTCGGTGTGAGGCAGGTGAACTCGCGTCTTCGTTTTCACACGAGCGCTAACACACCAGGTCGGGATTCCAAAAGCAGCTGATGTAATCACAACATCAAAAGCCGCGGACTGCGTGCAGCGGTGGAGAAATATACCATCAGCTTTGGGCGTTGGATTAAAATTTGAGTGGGACCTCAGAAGCTCGCTCTCTCTGTGGTGTGAAAGCTCCTGGCAGGGTTTGCTGATAGCCTGCTCTTGGAGCTTGTGCATGTCCCACACATTTCTGAGCCAGGCCGAGGACAGACTGAGGGGACTGTTCAATTTAACCAGAGCACCAGATTACTGCGTGATCCTCTCTTGTGTTTGGCTTTATTTATGAAAGCAGTGACATTAGGTGTGGGATTAGGATGCAGTGGTCTAAATTTAGGTGACATCTAGCAGTTAATTTGTTTTTGGATGATTCCTCTTTTATAAATGTAGATTTGGGAATGTTTACTGTACGGTGTTTAAGTGGCTGGCTAGCTCTGTCCCTCTGCAGGAAACGGTCAGTCTTTCAGATTGTTTTTGCAATGGGCAGTTCTCTCAATGTGTGGAGAAATTGAACGACCTGCCTGCCGTTTTCAATCCATCTTGACCAAGAATGGATTATTGGAGAGCTTTGAGCGTCTTTGAAAGACTGAACAGCTAAGCCTCTTGTGATGGCTGCCTTCTTGCTTTTCAAGATCGCAGAACACCATAACACCTGCATAATTGAGTTGTCTAGAGGAAACTAATATTGAGGAACAGTGGAGCATAAAAAGGTCACTGTGTCCTTGTGCGATCATAAATACAGTATTATAGCTTGTCGCATAAATTACAGGGTTGAAGATTAATGTTGCATGCAAGTGTTTTTATTTTTTTCACCATGTTAAATAGCCATAGATTTCTTTCAAAGTGAACCTCTAGAGTGAACCCAAGAAAAACTAATGAGGTCTCATCAACATGGACTTTCATTTTTTATTTTTTGTGGTCTGATCACAATACAATCAGATGAGGAGCTATGCTGATGAGAATCAATCAGAAGTTAACAAATGTGAAGGTGAAACACTGAATGCAGGTTTAATCACACGATGATGTAGTGCACAGAAACTTGGTCTCGGCTGCGTGAGACGTGCACTACATCACAACCACAGAGAGGAGAAATGAATGAGCAGACCGTGTATTACTGTTCATCTCTGAGTACCAGTGGCACTTAACTCTACATGGCTAGTCAGCAGTTTGTGCACATGAATACTGACTTTTATTTATTATCAACGTTTTCCCAAACATCATATCTTAAAAAAAGGCACCATTATGATGGCCCGACTGCATTTGTGTATTTTTAGATAATGCATCATATGCGATGCTTAATATTTCATCTGTCCATAAATATTAAGGAGGCGGTTATGATGTGGGGCAAACCCAGGCCATAGATCTGCAGGGGTTCCACAAAACCCCCGAGCCTTTACCCTGATTCAGCTTTCCATCATACAGCTGCAAAGCAGGGCGTTTTAATCAGTTTTTTTTAATAATGGTGATGAACTGGTGGGCGATGTGGCCGTCCGCTCGATGTGCCAGCCTATCAGAGAGCACCGAGGAGTCTGCGTTCGTGCGCTTTGATGCAGATGCTACGTTTAACCTTGAAAGACCTTCATTGCGGGGAATGCTGGACTGCGGTACCATTTCACAGCTGTGCCTCTACTGCCCTCTACCAGCGGCGTGTGAGAACTGCAACCAAGCGCGTAACAGCCTTCGAGGTTTGACCTCACGACCTGTGTTCATTCTGAGTATCACCCTGAAGTGGGAAACAGTGGCAGCGGAGAATAGTTTAGATGTGTGTACCTACCCTGGGCTGTGTGGGTCTTTGTCTTTGTGTGACATCACAGTGCAGTGTTGCTCTGTTCATTGTTAAAGCATGTGCCTTTTTTCCCTCTGAATGTCTTTAATCTTCCTCACAAGAGTTCAGCATCACTTGTATTGTATGTATAGAGTTCAGGCTACTTGTATTGCAGAAAACGAGTGTAATGTTCACGCCACGCTCGCTGTTGCAATGCCTGGCTCTCAGTTATATTTACAGTGTGCAGTGAAAGCCAGCCTCATCAGAAAGCACTCTTTCCCAGTGAGAGAGAGAGGGAGGGAGGGAGAGGGAAGAAAAGAGGGAGGGAGGGAGAGCGAGGGTGAGGGAGAGGTACAGGGGTGGGGGAAGGGGTGGGGATGTGGTGACCTCATCGCTCTTGGCGGGGGTTTATTCAGGAGATCTCTCCGATATGGATCATTATCCAAATGGATGTGGAAGCGGAGGCATCGCGGTGCTAGAACGCTCTCTGGCGCTGGAGTGAGATGATGATGATGCTGTCTGGGCGAAGATGAGCCGCTCAGCCAGAGACGCTGTCAGGAGATCGCACGCGTACCGAAATGGCGTCCCGCGTCCAAATGACTTCCACTTACGCTCCGTTCTTACTTCCCCTTCCGCTCTCCATGAGCCTTCGCTGATCAGTAATTGTATTTGCTCGTGTCTGCGTTTTTTAAGAGAGTAGCGTTTTAAAGCGTATGTTGTTTTGTGCCTGGTTACAGGCATTGCAATGGCGTTGGATATGTGGGGTTTTTCTCCCCCTCTGTGTGCCTGAGTACAGGCCCCTCCTCCTGAGCACGGAGGGGGAGGAGCTTGTGTAATTGTTATCATGCTCGTGTGGCAGACCCTGCGTGTCCTGTGGAGGTGAACAGGGCTCTGGCTGTGCCCCGAGCCCCAGAGCTCGCTCCGCAGCTCGTTAGCACCCAGCGCGGCCAGGCCAGAGCCCAGCGGCGCGGCCGCGGGACGTCCCGGACTGAGGGAGGCACCGCGGCTGGCCCCGGCAGCGCCCGCGCCCACGCCCACGCCCACGTAGCGCTGCGTCACGGCCACCCCCCCCCCCCCTCCCCAGCGTGGAGCTGCGCCGTGCTGCTCTGCCAGTCCCGCTCTGCCAGTCCCGCTCTGCCAGTCCCGCTCTGCCAGTCCCGCTCTGCCAGTCCCGCTCTGCCAGTCCCGCTCTGCCAGTCCCCGCTCACTCGCACAGAAAGCTCTGCATTGCAGCACTGTTATAAATCAGGAGCGGTGCATAGCTGCTGCTGCTGCTGCTAGTGCTGCTGCTACTGCTCTAGGGCTCTGCTCAGCAAGGGGGCTGAGGCACAGCATCCAGGAGCACACTACAGTAGCACAGGGGAGTTGTGTGTGTGTGTGTGTGTGTGTGTGTGTTAGTGAATGTGTGTGTGTGTGTGTGTGAGTGAGTGAGTGTGTCTACGTGTGTGCGTGCATGTGTGAGTGTCAGTGAATGAGTGGAAGCGCGTGAGTGTTCTTTTTTTGGGTAGACTGGACAGAAACGGAGATTAGCCTGATTAGTGATTAGTGATTAGCCTGGAGCAGAGAGACTTTACAGCAGTAAGGGCTTTTTATCACTGCTGAAAGGGCATCCTGAGGGTTTGGCAGCACCAGGTCCCATGACACAGAGTGAACCGTCACCATTCTCATCTGATCTAAAGCACGGAGCACTCACGCTTTGTGCAGCATGTTATTCAGATCAGTGCTGTGAGCTTCAGCAGTGTGAGAATTCCTCATTAACAGGCTTTGCTGGTTTCTGCTGTTATGTGGCAGTCAGCTCATCCGTTAAGAACAGTCAATTACACAGGTGACTCACCTCTCCCGGTTTCGGGTGTGCGAACGGTTCGCTGACTTTAAGCTGCAAACAGGCCGGCCCAGGTGAGCTCTGTTCTAGAGTGATGTTTTTCTCTCCAGGTACTGAGGACATGTTGTGTTAACGGGGCACGGTCTGTCAATCATAGCTAACTGACAGTTCTCATTACCACGCCCAGACGGTTCGGGTGAACTTTTATAGTGGGAAATTTAGGCTTAGAAAAATACGTTTTAAAGTACATTGAAATGACTGAATAATAAAAAAAATTATGCACATTTGTTTTGTTGTTGCCTAAAGACAACTGGGAAGTGTCACGTTCAACCACCGTGGTACTCCTTTAACTGAGTTTTCACTTATTTAGTTTTCACTGAGCTGCTCATGGATTAAAGATCTTTCTGTGACATCTCTACCTCCAGTGGAGTATTAATGCTTTCTGCTGAACAGAATAGTCACCTTTGGACGAGTATTTGCACTCATATAGAAGGTAGAGAAAGATGTTGTTCAGTATTACATGTCAATATCTGCTCTCTCAACAAATTTTCTGCTGCTGTTTCGACCTTAATTTGTCTCTTCGGTTATTATTCATTGCCCCACTGAAGAGCTTATTAGCCTTAATCAATAAAGCCAAATACTTGTATATTGTGCTTATTTATTCAAGGGGCCCAAGGAAATGACAATACCTTGTGAAGCATCTGTTATTCGCTTTTCCCCAGAAACACAATAATGTGCAATATATACAACCTCTATAGCAGAGAAGTGATGTACTTTTGATTAAAACCATCAATAGATAACCCCATTTTTTCCTTTTATACAATCTAGTATTACAATCATAATCTGTTCATGATATAACCTTCAGTTTTATATCTTGGGAACAGATGCAAATATCATGGATTTCTGCTATATTCATAACTCACAATTTAATGGTGATTAACAGTTATTTGAAATGGCTTTAATTTGGGTAACCCTTAAAACTCAAACAAATAGCCAAAAACCAGTATGTAATTTTACTTAATACAGTTGAACTATGTTACTTATGCACAAAACGAGAATATAATACAGAACATACAGGACGCGTAGATATTGCAACTCTATTTAAATCATACATGCATTCTGTATGATTACAACTAACGTGAATTTTACGTGCATGGGTGATTACTGACAATGTATACATTTAGAATATTAAACAAGAAACTGAATCACTGCTGAGAACGCGTAAGGTTAGAATTTACAATCTGCGCATTTATTTATGTATTTATTATTATTATTATTATTATTATTATTATTATTATTTTATGTGCTGCAGCCATAGAGTGCATGAAGTTCAGTGGCTACAGTCTCATTGGCTACAGCCCTACTGCGGAATTGTCTTACGTCGTGAGATCGTATACGCGATAAAATCGCGACGGTGTAAGTTTGAGGAAAAGAAAAGGCTGAGAACTGGGAGGACCGAACAGCATTGCAGAACACAAAGGTATTATGGATGTTGACTCGATCCTCTAAGAACGACGTGTATGTTCGTTCGCCTGGTTCATTTTACCGTCACCTGACCTTTATCGTCTATGTTAAACTTTATCAGCCATCTAGCGAGCACACGGTTTTTCACCAATTCGAAGTTGGCTAGCCATGTAGCTAAATCGCAATATGTGGCACGTTGCTAGCTAGCTAACCGTTCGTGTGGTAACTTCGTTTCCAGTACTGTAACGCAGGTGGTTAGCTAGCGAATGTTGATGTTACGAGTAGCTGCAAACTCTGAAAGTGAAGGTAATGATTATCAGTCGTAAAAACAACCGTTTCTTGCGTACTGTAATATTAAGTAGGTCACCGGCGGCGGTCTTATCTGTATTTACACCGGAGTTATGGCATTGACTTACTGTATGACAATAAGTCACCCTCATGGTAGAATCTCAGTGCGTTACAGGCAATGCTGTATAATCCCTCCATTTGTTTTTGTTTGGTGTCTGTAAAATGTGTGCATTTATGTAACTTGACTAGTTCGCTATGTAGCTCCCTCGGTATAGTTATGAATGGGGGGGAAACATCGCTTCACATGATTACAGTATATGGTAGGCCGTGTAAACACCCCTCAGAAACAAACCACATATATACTTTGCGCACTTGAATGCTACAGTACATTTACAAATGGATGCAGTTACAGTATTTCGGTTGGAAACTCGGTGAAGTGCCGATCTGTTGGCGCTATATATGCGTGGGGTTGGCTTCACTGCCAGCGGTGTAATGGTTTGGATACAACAGTAGCGTTGAAAGTTAATTAGTGATAATGATCTGATTTATGACCTATATCGGTATTTGTGGTCTGTTGGTACATAACCCGCCTGTTTGTCCATAGTTACCTAATGGATATGCTTATACCAGGGGCGCGGGAGAGATTTTTGAAGTGGGGGGGACCAAACTGAGCAAAAGGAAGGTCTCAACTTTTAAGCTTATACAACTACCCCAGTCCGGGGGGACGGATAGGGGTCCCTATGAAACTGGGGGGGACGTATCCCCCCCGTCCCCCCCACCATCTACGCCCCTGGCTTATGCACTACCCAGGCATATTTCAGTTCTGCAATAACTATCATGTGGTGGGGGAATTTAGCTGACTGAATGCTACAGACATTTATGACGAGACTACTTCTCGAGTTCAGGCAGTTGATGTGGTGGGGGAAATTGACAGACATGCTGTATGTTAGAGCCTAACTTGTATCATATTGTACACCTTTATAAACATTTCCTTGCGATCAGTTTTTTTATTTATTTTTGTTTGTCAGTGGCTTGTTGCAACTGAGTGTGCTGGAGACCGTTTGTGTACACAGAAAATGCAAGCTTGGTCTTTGTGCTCACGGTTTCATAAGCCCTGCTCTGCACTCATGTTAAGGTGCTTTGGGCCCATGCATGTGGCCTGTGGGAGTGGGCCTGGGTTTAAGGCCTTTGTGTTGCTGCTCCTCACAGCGCTATGTGAAATATGCTGGTTGTGCTCATGCCCTGGGGCTAAAGCTCCTACATGTGTATTTGCGTATATAGAAGTGTTGCTATTTTGCTGTTTTTCCTGCTCTGGTGCCATTTAAAGGGCATCTAGGGCTGTGAATCCTCTTCTTTTTTAAAGTGTACACAGTGACTCCAAGGGCAAAGTGTTCTCCACTACTCAAATAAAACTAAACCAAAGCAGAAAACTGGCCACTGATTGGATATGCTGTGTAAAAAAAAAAACAAACAAAAAAAAACATCAAGACTGCGAGATCTTTTGTGGCAGCCATGTGCCACACTGTACAGGCATCCCTGCTAACAGTCTGTCTCTCGCCTCTGTGGGGGAATGAAGTCAGTCTGGACTCTCCCTCTCATATAAGCCATGACCTAGGACTTTCCCTCTCATATCAACCATGAGCCAGGACTCTCCCTCCCATACAAGCCATGACACAGGACTCTCCCTCTCATGTCAGCCATGACCCAGGACTCTCCCTCTCATATCAACCATGACCCAGGACTCTCCCTCTCATATCAACCATGAGCCAGGACTCTCCCTCTCATACAAGCCATGACACAGGACTCTCCCTCCCATACAAGCCATGACACAGGACTCTCCCTCTCATATAAAGCCATGACCCAGGACTCTCCCTCTCATATAAAGCCATCACGCAGGACTTTCCCTCTCATATAAGCCATCACGCAGGACTTTCCCTCTCATATAAGCCATGACCCAGGACTCTCCCTCTCATATAAGCCATGATATGATATATACAGCCTGTAGTATGCAGGAATCTGCACCAGTCACATTCCGTCTGTAAGCCCTCCTCTTCAACGCAGCCCTTGGGGGTGCATGCCGAACGTGGGCTTGGTGTTCGTCCGTGGCCCTGGTTTCACAAACCCCTCAGTCAGGTTAGCGTGGGCGCTCGTAATGATACGGAGAGCTGTGGCATGAAGAAATAAATATGACATAAGGATCTGATCAGTTTAGCCAATACCCAGTTGTAATAATAGGCCTGGGGTGCCCAACCCTGTTTCAGGAGATTTCCTGTCCGGTAGGTTTTCACTCCAACCGTAATTTTGCAGATGTGATTCTACTAATCGGCAGCTCAAGGAGATCTCTAGCTGCTGATTGAGGTGTGCTTTGTTAGGCTTGGAGTGAAAGCCTGTTGGATGGTAGAACTCCAGGTGCAGGGCTGGGCAGCCTTGCAGTAAGCTGTAAATACAGACACTAATGTGGCACCTCATGGTCAGTTAAGTAAACTGTTTGGGCAACTCTTAATATGATGTCTGGGAGTTTTAAAAACTTCCAGACGTTGACAAGGGGAATTACTGCACTGGTTTGTAAGAACTTTGTAAAGTGGTCTTGGTAACAGTCCATTTGAACATGTAGGACATCAGCTGCTATTCACAGCTGTAGCTGTATTTAATAGTGTTGAATAATTGGAATAATTTGTTGATGTTTTGGATTTCTGTTAAAATGTCTCCATGGGCACTGCCTTCCATGCGCTTTTTGTCCACTAGGTGGTGCCGTAAGCCTAGATTCTGCTGTCTTTGAATTCTAAGAAGAATAGTTCCCCATTGTATCTTTGTCTTCAGTTGGTTTTGGTCTGGGTTTATGGGAAAGGTTTGGAAAGTATTTGATCAGATGACACTTGCATTGAATATCCAGGACTGCAGGCAATGTGTTAGCTGAGTAATGTAGCTGCTGTCCAAGTTGAATAAAAAAAAAAAAATGATGTCCATGTGATCAATGTTCGAGTGCTGTGTGGCTATATAAGATACGTCTGTGTATGTCAGTACAGTATAAAATAGATTTCATCACGGGCTCCAAGATGTGCCACTGATTGCAAATTCTTGTGCTTTTAGGGGCTTAAATAATACTCATGATTCTCCACTTAATTTTGTTAGACAGCAGGGAGAGCACTTAGTATTACTGTGGTAGCCTACACTCGACATTTAGAAGATCACACAAAGAGATGTATACTGTATGGACACTGAATGGCGTCACGGTAACACCCAATCCTGCTACCGTCCACACAAACCACCCTTCACCCCCCGCCCCAGTGATGTCATGGAATGATTCAACATTTTTTCCTTCTGTGAGGTGGGGTCAAAAAAAAAAAAAAAAAAAAAGGTAGACAGCGTGAAGTGAAGGTCCTGGACGACTGGCTTTTAAATGTTAAATACACAAGCCGGAGAGAGAGTCCTGTACTGCCATGTGTGCACAGACGTACCCAGCCCCCCTGTCAGTGTGGAATCCAAACGGACCTGCCTGACGGCTGTACCGCACTCAGCCTGAGACTGAGACTGAGACTGAGACTGAGGCCCCACCCGGAGCTCTCTCACTAACCCTCACCCTCACCCTTTGAGCTGGAGAGCTCAGTCAGTGTCTGGCTTTACAGTGGAGTTATACGACTCTATCGGGTGTGTGCACAGCCCCAGGTGAAGGGCATCTGTTGAGCAATACGTAGCCGCAGGGCCCGTTTCCAGGTGGGTGTGTCCTGATGAGACGGAAGCTTATCCCGTGTCCCGTAAGTTACGGTGAGAAACGTGGCCGTGGGAGTGGCTTCCCGCTGTCGCATTTCAAGGAGGTCAAGTGCTCAAATTTCTGAACAGGATAAACCTGTGAATTAACCTAATTTGTGTAAAAAAATAAAAAATAATGTATTAACTGACAAACCCCCTACGAAACATGTTTTCCAGTCTGTCAGTGTATTTTAGTTTAATTCACTAGCTAACAGTGATCCATCTGCAGTGTTTCATCAGTTATGTGGGTATACCCTAGTGTACTAGCTGCTGTAGCCTTGCAGCATAATATTGTGGCCTAGTGTACAAGCTACTGTATCCTTGTCGCATTATAATATGACCTAGTGTACAAGCTACTGTAGTTTTGTAGGTTAATATTGTGACCTAGTGTACAAGCTACTGTAGTTTTGTAGGTTAATATTGTGGCCTAGTGTGTAAGCTATTGTAGCCTTTTAGCGTTATATTGTGGCCTAGTGTACAAGCTACTGTAGTCTTGTACCATTATAATATGGTCTAGTGAACAAGCTACTGTATCCTTGTAGCATTATAATACTGTTATAAGAGTCTTGTGCTTTTATATTTCTACATGCCTACCTAACTCAGAAGAGCGTGGGGGATGAATTTCAGATTTTTACTGGCACACAGAGCTTCCTTCAGAATCAAGTTTTCACATTTTAGGTTCTATTTTCCACGTGAGTCTAGTACTAGTACGCTAGAATCCTACCGCCTGTCGAATATAAGCATAATGATTACAGTATATAAATAAAATTTAAAAAATCACAATTAAAAATGTGAGTTGCTATAATAAGGTAAAAAATGGTGTTAAGGGGCTTGTGAAGTGAGATGTCAGTGTGGCTGTGTGCTGTACGTAGCTGTGCCTGGGAGTGTTAGGCTAGGAGTTCAGGACTGCTGCACTCCTCAAGATGACTGGCTGGTCTGTCTGTTCCCTCTGGCCATTTCTGCTGCTTAAAAAAAAGAAGATAAGGTTAAAAAAAGAATTAAAGGTCACATTCCATCTACGTCCGGTGGCACCATGTGACTGCCCCCCCCCCCCCCCCCCCGGCTCTCTCGCTCCGCGTGGTTTCAGAAGCGGCTGGTCGCTAGCCGGTTTCCACCCTCATACAGGGCAGACCCCCCCCCCCCCCCCCTCACACAAACAGAACATGTTGGTCATGCACAGTGTGACAGGCACTGCAGCGTGACTGAGCTGTCACTGCTGCCGTTTGGGGCGGGGGCTTTGCCAGTTTGGAGGTCAGGTCTGTGTATCCTTTTCTGTGCCCCGCCCCTTATCTAGTGTTCACACTATCTGTCCTGAGCATCTGTGCACAAGTGCGTCTGTTTTCACACAGCAGCACAGAGGCCTGTACTGAAACCGTTCAGTTTCAGTGACAGTGCCCTTAGGAATCAAACCGGCAACCTCTGGGTTACAAGCCCAGTTCCCTACCCCTTATATCACACTGCCACCGTTGTTCTCTTATTCATCTTGTTAAGCTTCTCTCGTGTATGTTGATATCTTGACCGGCAGTCTCTCATTTGAAGCATTTTTAAATGCTTGATGCCTAGCTCTGCTATTTGGCTCCTCTTGTGCAGGGTGGAAGTTAGCGATGGTTTTCTGATATTCAGTGTTCTAATGCTTTTCCTGTGATGTCAGAATGTGTAAACCACAGTTTTGCCCATGAGCCAGATCGCTGGATTGATTAATGATGTTTAGCTGAAGTTCATGTGGATTGTGGTCTGGTTCTGACATCATTTTGTTTGTTTGTTATAAGAGGGAGCCTTTTTATCAGAATGAAGGAAAAGACAGCTTATGTCATTATTGTCTAGTATGTTTCGTAGCAGTCTAAATCTGCTAAGCGTAAAGATTGTTTTCAAAAAATATGATTGGAGTCGGAACAGGCAGCGATATACTGGAAAACTGTCCTGGGTATATTCCTGCCTCTCACCCAGTGTATGCTGGGATAGGTTCCAGCACCTCCCCCAACCCTGACCAGGAATAAGCGGATATAGATAATGGATGGATGGGTGAAATCGGAACAGGGATTCGATGAGCAGAATCTGAGTCAACCTTAGGCCCACCACCTGGTATGGAATCTGGCCTGTACCAGTTCAGAATCAAGTTGTGTGCACTATCAAGAGCTTAAAGGGGAACTGTGTGTGTGAATTAGTGTGCACTGTTCAGAGTTTAAACCTTAACTGTGTATGTAAATAGTGTGCACTATTAAAAGCTTAAGGGTGCCATATAGGTGCTGAAGTACATACTGTACTAAAGGCTTGTGTGTAAGCTTTGTCAATCTTAAACGTGTCACAACTGTTGGGGAGTGCTGTGTGTCTATGTCTATAAGCAACTACAAGGATGTGGGCGTTTTCAGGTGTGTGTGTGTGTGTGTGTGTGTGTGTGTGTACGTGCACACGCTGCATGTATTCTTCCTGATGTATTCTGCTCAGCTAGAGAGGAAGTCTGTGTGTGGGCGGAGCCTGGCAGGACAGCTCAGCCTCCCGTGGCCAATGGCGGCGCTGCATGCAAATGAGCAGGGGCGGCGCCGTGCCTCGGGGAGGCTGGTGCATTGTGGGGAGAGCGGCTAGCGCAGACTCCCTCGCAGCACACGAGCGCGGAGCAGCCAGCTAGCGGGAGAGGGCCCGGGGTGCGGCAGAGAAGAGCAGCGCTATGTACTCCGCACACACAGGCAGGAACCCTCACGTAAGTCCTCTGCCTTTTGTCCTCCTCGCACTCCCCCTTTTCTCTCTCTCTCTCTCTCTCTCTCTCCCCCTCCCTCCCCATCCCCTGCTCCCTCGGCCGAGCAGCCTGAGCAGGCCGTGCAGGCAGGCCGGTGATGGAGCGGAGCGGAGGGGAGGGGGTGTGGTTGAGCTGGGGGACGGGGGCTTTTTTAATATCCTCTGGATGGCGAGTGGGGCTGCTCTTGTTCAGCTCGGCTGCTTGTAAATGAATGACTGTGGGCCTGTCCAGCGCATGTGATCAGTGGGGTGTGGGTGTGTGTGTGTGTGTGCGTGCGTGTGTGTGTGTGTGTGTGTGCGTGTGTGTGTATGCGTGTGTGTTTGTGTGTGTGCACGTCCGTGTGTTTGTGTGTGAGAGCGTATGTGTGTGTGTGTGTGTGTGTGTGTGTGTGTGTGTGCGCATGTGAGTGTGTGCGTGCGTGCGTGCGTGCGTGCGTGTGTTTGTGTGTGAGTATGTGAGAGTGTGTGTGTGTGCGGTGCTGTGCCTGGCTGGTTCTGTGCTTTATATGCCTTTTTAATGTGTGGGGCTGGTCTCTGGTCTCCATAGGCTGTTAGACCGTCTCCCTGCTCGCTCTCTTGTGTGTTCCTGTCTTTACATGTCTGTGTGTGTGTGTGCCTGTGTGTGCCCATGTGAATGAGAGTGTGGCTGTGTGCGTGCATGTGTGTGTGTGTGTGTGTGTGCGTGCGTGTGAGTGTAGGGCTGTGAACAGAAGGACAAGCCTTGTGGCTGAGTGGTGTATTGAGGGCCTGCTTTATTCTGTGCAGGGCTGAGGGGGGGAGGGGGGTGGGGGCGGGGTGGTTTATTGCGCCCCCCCCTCCACTTCACAGAGCCGGATCTGAGCACAGTGCAGTGCGTCACAGGCCCAGGGGTTTGCCTGCTTGTCTTAATTCCACACCCTGAGGGACCGTAGAGCAGGAGGAACCGTAGAGCAGGGGGGACCGTATAGCAGGAGGGACCGTAGAGCAGGGGGGACCGTAGAGCAGGGGGGACCGTAGAGCAGGGGGGACCGTAGAGCAGGAGGGACCGTAGAGCAGGAGGGACCGTATAGCAGGAGGGACCGTATAGCAGGGGGGACCGTAGAGCAGGAGGGAGCATACAGCAGGAGGGACCGTATAGCAGGGGGGACCGTAGAGCAGGAGGGACCGTAGAGCTGGAGGGACCATAGAGCAGGGGGGACCATAGAGCAGGGGGGACCATAGAGCAGGGGGGACCATAGAGCAGGGGGGACCATAGAGCAGGAGGGACCGTAGAGCAGGAGGGACCGTAGAGCAGGAGGGAGCATACAGCAGGAGGGACCGTATAGCAGGGGGGACCGTAGAGCAGGAGGGACCGTAGAGCTGGAGGGACCATAGAGCAGGGGGGACCATAGAGCAGGAGGGACCATAGAGCAGGAGGGACCGTAGAGCAGGAGGGACCGTAGAGCAGGAGGGACCGTAGAGCAGGAGGGACCGTAGAGCAGGAGGAACCGTATAGCAGAGGGGACCATAGAGCAGGGGGGACCGTAGAGCAGGGGGGACCGTAGAGCAGGAGGGACCGTAGAGCACCTCTCCGGCTTTGACTCGGCCAAAGATCCTGTTTGACTGCAGAGCCCACAGATTTAACAGATAATAACTTTCCCCTCTCTGTTCTGTGTCGGTGTGACTGCACTGAGGCCTGGCAGCAGTGTGTGCAAGCTCCTCTGTGCTCAGACTTCCCTCTCTGATGGAAAT
This sequence comes from Anguilla anguilla, assembly GCF_013347855.1. Lineage (NCBI taxonomy): Eukaryota > Metazoa > Chordata > Actinopteri > Anguilliformes > Anguillidae > Anguilla > Anguilla anguilla. Next base: position 62,767,932 of record NC_049205.1, read on the forward strand.
CTGAAGAGAGAGACCTCGCGAGGGTTGCGTTGTGTCTGCAAGCTGCTTGTTAAGCTGACTGAATGTGTGATTTATGCGTGAGCAGGCCCTTCCATGTGGCTGTGATGTGCTCCTGCCTTATGCAGTAACGGCACATTTCGACAGTTGATTTTTCAAAGCGGTTCCATTTTTCAAAATAGAACTATCCTGTGAGCGATTTCTCGATTTCTCAGAAAGGAAGTTGGCGTTAGGCCTCAGAAACTGAATATAAAAGACATTCGACTCCAGTATGCACATTAAAGAAGGACATAAAAGCCACCATTTCAACACTGCAGTCTGAGTCCGATGGACACCACACGCTCTAGAAGTCTAACTCCGTTATGGTGTGGGAGATACTCAGTATGCAGTTTTCTGAGTGTTGGTTAATGCCAGTGGCTAAGCAGAGCTTGTGTGTTGTAAGGAATTCCCCTGCGTGGCAAACCTGGGCTCCTCACTGGCCTGTTTCCCCACACAGCTCTGAGTGCTGTATCGCACATGAGCCAGTGTGCACAACTGCGTATTTCAGATACACTTTTAATTTACTGTAATTTCCTTCTCTTCTGCCGAGAGGAGAAACTGTTTGTGTGCTGTACGTCTCACGTGGAAACTCTACAAACGGGGAAGAGTCCTGGATAATGTTTGTGCATCTTGTTGCTAATCTCAGAGAGATGATTTTTTTTTTGTCTTTATGAATTGTGTTGTTTTGTTATCATGAACATGTTTGAAAGGGTAGCCCTGGAGATGAGCTCTGTCTGTGTTTTTCACTGTCCGCTTTTGCAATTGTGTGAAAGTGTTTGAGCAGAATTTCCAGGCAAACAGGCCAAGCACAAAGGCAGTCATTTCAGCGCTGTTTCTGATTTGGTGCCATGGTTTCATTCGTGTTGAGTCATGATTGTGTCTCTCGGGGACTTGTGAATTGTGCAGTGAACACGGCGGAATGTTCAGTGTTAAGGGATTCATTCCTCTCTCCCAGAGTTCCTGAAGGGAACGCACGTTCTGTTATCTGCGTTTTAAACGTTCTCATGCGCAGATATGTCACAGCTCTCTCCCTCTGTGGTCGTACACGTTTGAGGAGGGCTGTGTCCTTTCCCAGCATTCCTGTACGGTCTGCTTGGCTCTCTCTCTGTCCAGTGAAAGGGCTCGCTTTGGATTTTGATCAGGCACTGTGTAAATCTGTTCACTTTTTTCAGTCCTTTTCTGTCCACTATGACACAACATAGTCAACAGTCCAGCTAAGCATTGTGGGTAGGAAAGGATGACTACTCGAACAGCTTACAGCTGAAGAAAGTGTTTGGTCTTTTCTTTAAGGACAATATTTGAACTTGTCTTAAATAAACATCAGGATAGGCTCTAGTTCCTTGTTATGCCAGGACGTAGAAGCGGAGCCAAGATGTTTGCGGTTATAACAACATTTCCAGTGTAGCTGCCGATAAGTGACTGATTGGTCCGGTGTCGCAGATTATGGAGGTTCATCGTCCAATCAGAAGTGGCCATTTGTTTGTTGTATGTACACAGATAACAGACTAACCACATGTACGAAT
>NC_049205.1:62774490-62779490 GCF_013347855.1 Anguilla anguilla
CTACCTGTGTGTACCTGTGTGCAGGTGATAAACTCTGTACCTGTGTGTACCTGTGTGCAGGTGATAAACTCTGTACCTGTGTGCAGGTGATAGACTATACCTGTGTGTACCTGTGTGCAGGTGATAAACTCTGTACCTGTGTGCAGGTGATCACGTAAAGAAGCAGAACTACATCGTGGCTCTGCAGCATCCTGTCACCACCGACATAAAGAACTCCATCAAGATCTACGAGCTCATGCTGGACGCACTCATCTCTTTCAACAAGAAAACCCTCATCCTCTTCCCCAACATCGACGCAGGTCTGCTCCACTCTCCCGCTCTCTCCCTCTCATCCTCTTCCCCAACATCGACGCAGGTCTGCTCCACTCTCCCGCTCTCTTCCTCTCATCCTCTTCCCCAACATCGACGCAGGTCTGCTCCAGCCTCTCTCTCTCTCTCTCTCACTCATCCTCTTCCCCAACATCGACGCAGGTCTGCTCCAGCCTCTCTCGCTCTCTCTCTCTCTCTCTCTCTCTCTCTCTCTCCAGCCATCCCCCTCTTTCACCGTGACTAATAATCACAATAAAGGATATAAAGAGGAAGCAAAGAAAAACAGTTTTTACCGTAGTCACATTCATATTATTATTCATCATAATAATGTACAATTATGATAGTCATTACTCCTGCCTGTTGTGGAAAATGTTGTACAGTTGCGCTGTGACTTAGTGTATAATAATTATCCAAGACAGCCTAATTAGAAAAGACTAATTAAATGGTAATAAATCCTCTCTGTCTCACGCTGTGTTAGTTATTTTTACAGTAGTAGAATCTGAGGTATAGCTAATGCGTTTGCGCTCTCCTGCGAGGCGAAGCACTGCATGTAGCTACCCAGGCACAGGCCACTTGCCTTTTTGAAGCATAAATCTCACACTTCTTTATTCAGCCCAGATTTTTGAACGTTACCGTCTTGTGCGAGAAGCGACAGCTCCACGCAGGACGGTCCGTGTTTTCCACCCCCACAGCACTTCAGTAAGGCCCTGTTAGAACAGTGAGCACTTCTTCTGGGGTTTCATCTCCAGGTCCACATTAGAAAAAGGGGGCCGGGCCTGTTGCTTGGTGACCACGCCCACGTCCTGTCTAACCCCGCCCCCGTCCTGTGTAACCCCGCCCCTCTCCCCCGGTTCCCGCCCACAGGCAGTAAGGAGATGGTGCGGGTGATGAGGAAGAAGGGCGTCGAGCAGCACCCGAACTTCCGGGCGGTGAAGCACGTGCCGTTCGAGCAGTTCATCCAGCTGGTGTCGCACGCGGGCTGCATGATCGGCAACAGCAGCTGCGGCGTGCGGGAGGCGGGGGCCTTCGGGACGCCCGTCATCAACCTGGGCACCCGGCAGACGGGCAGGGAGACGGGTACGGCACAGGGGGGGGGGGGGAGCTCCGAACTCAGCCAGGGCGAGGTGTCAGAGCAGCAGCAGCGCTGTCTGAACCTAAAACCTAGGGTCTCTGTTCACAGCGCTGTCTAAACCTGGCAACCCTGTTCATAGTGCTGTCTAAACCTGGCAACCCTGTTCACAGCGCTGTCTAAACCTGGCAACCCTGTTCACAGCGCTGTCTAAACCTGGCAACCCTGTGCACAGCGCTGTCTAAACCTGGCAACCCTGTTCATAGGGCTGTCTAAACCTGGCAACCCTGTTCATAGGGCTGTCTAAACCTGGCAACCCTGTGTACAGCGCTGTCTAAACCTGGCAACCCTGTTCATAGCGCTGTCTAAACCTGGCGACCCTGTTCTTAGTGCCGTCTAAACCTGGCGACCCTGTTAACAGCGCTGTCTAAACCTGGCGACCCTGTTCACAGCGCTGTCTAAACCTGGCGACCCTGTTCACAGGGCTGTCTAAACCTGGCAACCCTGTCTAAACCTGGCGACCCTGTTCATAGGGCTGTCTAAACCTGGCAACCCTGTGCACAGCACTGTCTAAACCTGGCGACCCTGTTCACAGCACTGTCTAAACCTGGCGACCCTGTTCACAGGGCTGTCTAAACCTGGCGACCCTGTTCATAGCGCTGTCTAAACCTGGCAACCCTGTTTATAGCACTGTCTAAACCTGGCGACCCTGTTCATAGCGCTGTCTAAACCTGGCGACCCTGTTCATAGCGCTGTCTAAACCTGGCGACCCTATTCATAGCGCTGTCTAAACCTGGCGACCCTGTTCACAGGGCTGTCTAAACCTGGCAACCCTGTTCATAGGGCTGTCTAAACCTGGCAACCCTATGCACAGCACTGTCTAAACCTGGCGACCCTGTTCACAGGGCTGTCTAAACCTGGCGACCCTGTTCACAGCACTGTCTAAACCTGGCGACCCTGTTCACAGGGCTGTCTAAACCTGGCGACCCTGTTCATAGCGCTGTCTAAACCTGGCAACCCTGTTCACAGGGCTGTCTAAACCTGGCAACCCTGTTCACAGCACTGTCTAAACCTGGCAACCCTGTTCACAGCACTGTCTAAACCTGGCAACCCTGTTCACAGCGCTGTCTAAACCTGGCTATCCTGTTCACAGGGCTGTCTAAACCTGGCGACCCTGTTCACAGGGCTGTCTAAACCTGGCAACCCTGTTCACAGCGCTGTCTAAACCTGGCAACCCTGTTCACCGCGCTGTCTAAACCTGGCGTCGGTTTCTTCCCCAGGTGAAAACGTTCTGCACGTGCGTGATGCGGACACCCAGAATAAGATCTACCACGCCCTGGAGCTGCAGTTCGGGAAGCGCTACCCCTGGTACGTTTCGCCTCACGCAGAGAGACTCTGCTGTTGCAGTCTTTCATCGCTACGGTAACGGTTACAGGTGCATTGTGGCCCAACCCCTGCCCGAAGCTGGGCTCTTTTGTTTCTCATGGGGAGTGACCCGGATACTGCCACCTCTCGCTCTTTATCCCTGCAGGGGCCTCGGGGGTCAGATATCACCTTTGTGTCTGAAGGTGAAAGGCCAGCGTGGTCCCACCTAGGATTCACACCAAACCGGTTCAGACTGGCCATAAACGGTTTCTATAACGCCCTGCCCCACAACCTGATCTTAATCTGATCTCACTTTTAGTCAAATGCACGTCTCCTTGCCACACTCATTTGTATGATATATTTGGTTAACAGCTTTTCGTTTCTGGGTCTATCCCATCTGGCTGATGGCTCTGATGTTTTTACTCTATCCGTTTATTCAGATGAGCAGTGATTTAGGTTCTTGCACACGACTACGATATTAATGCTTAATGCTCTAACAGGCGACCTTGGAGTCTGAAGAGCTGCATTCTGTCCTCTGGGTGTATGTAGTGTACGGTGAAATTCTTTCACCCTGTGTTATAAATGAACGTGTATAGCTGAGGGCAAAGTAAAAGAGTGGAATAAACTCTACAAACTGCATTTTACCTCAACAAGCTCTTAGTCCTGGATGAATAACTCACAGGTGTTACAAGTAGCCCACTCCTCCAAACAGTGAATCACGTGGCTCTGACTCTGTATATATAAAGCATGTAGGCGTGGTGAAGAGGTTTAGTTTTCTGTTTGACCAAATGGTCAAGATGGCATGGTCTAGGTGACTTTGACCATGGTATGATTGCTGGTGCCAGACTTGGTGGTTCCAGCATCTCAGAAGCAGCTGCCCTCCTGGGATTTTCACACACTACGGTCTGTAGATCTTACAGAGAATGGTGCGATAAACAAAAACATCCAATGAGCAGCAGCTCTGTGGCTGGGGAAAAAGGTATTGATGAGAGGAGAGAGGTCTGAGGCGAATGGGCAGACCTGTTCAAGCTAAGGGCACAAATACTCAAATGTTTAAAGGAGATGCTGATTGGATGCTTTGATCTTTGAGGGTTTGCAGCAGACCCTAATTGGGTGCTGTGAGTTCTGAGGGTTTGCAGCAGACCCTGATTGGACGCTGTGAGTTTTGAGGGTTTGCAACAGACCCTGATTGGACGCTGTGAGTTTTGAGGGCTTTGCTGCAGACCTTGATTGGGTACTGTGAGTTTTGAGTGTTAACGGGAGACCCTGATTGGCTGCTTCGCTGTGACGGCGCTCCTCTGTCGCGCAGCTCTAAGATCTACGGGGACGGGAACGCGGTGCCGCGCATCCTGAAGTTCCTGCAGAACATCGACCTGGACGAGCCGCTGCAGAAGACCTTCCGCTTCCCCCCGGTGAAGGAGTGCATCTCACAGGACATCGACCACATCCTGGAGACCCAGAGCGCGCTGGCCGTGGACCTGGGGGGCACCAACCTGCGCGTGGCCATCGTCAGCATGAAGGCAAGGCCCCCGCCCCACGGGTTTAGCGCCCATAATGCTGCTCCACCGCCTCATGGGTTCAGAGCCCATAATCAGCGCCGCACGTGTTCAGAGCCCATAATACTGTTCCACTGCCCCATGGGTTCAGAGCCCATAATGCTGTTTCACTGCCCCATGGGTTCAGAGCCCATAATGCTGTTTCACTGCCCCATGGGTTCAGAGCCCATAATGCTGTTTCACTGCCCCATGGGTTCACAGCCCATAATGCTGTTTATGACCACCGCATCTCAGGGTCACAGCCCTTAAACATCATTTAGGCTCACTACATCCTGGGTTCACAGCTCTTAATATTGTTTCAGCCATATCACTGGTTTTGGGAGGGGTGTGCTTTTATCTCAGCGCTGTCCTGGGCCGTGTGTCTGAGCGTGTGCCTGTGTTTCACCCCCCCCCCCCGCAGGGTAAAATAGTGAAGAAGTACACGCAGGCCAACCCTAAAACGTACGAGGCGCGCATCGAGCTCATCCTGAGGATGTGTGTGGAGGCCACGCTGGAGGCCGTGGACTTCAACTGCAGGGTCCTGGGAGTGGGTACGTCACGTGACCATCACGCAGTCCGTGCTGTAACACGCGTGTGTTTGTGTGGGAGTGGGTACGTCACGTGACCATCACGCAGTCCGTGCTGTAACACGCGTGTGTTTGTGTGGGAGTGGGTACGTCATGTGACCATCACGCAGTCCGTGCTGTAACACGCGTGTGTTT
>NC_049205.1:63106990-63111990 GCF_013347855.1 Anguilla anguilla
CCCCTGCGCCCCCCCCCCCCCCCCCCCACGAAATCTACGCCTGTGATTATATTATGCACATTTAGCCGACACTCTTATCCAGACTCACACAGCTTTCACTGTTTTAACTCTGTATCCATTTATACAGCTCAGGTGTTGGGTCTGTCCTGAAGCAGTGCAGCCTCAGTACCTTGAGGCTACAAGGCCACTTCCTTTAACCATTATACCACACATACACAAGGGCTTATACAACAGCTGCTGGTAACAATAGCTCTGTAATGAAGTTATTCATACTTACAACGCTGTTATTAACAGTGTATTATGTCCTTGAGAACACACCGGTGCATTTTATTTTTTGTCCAACATTAATAAATAATAATCCACATTACTACTGAGGAGGGAGGCCAGGGTGTTCATTCTGGACTGCACTCAGCCCTGTTCATATGCACTCACCTCAGTAGTGACTGTTGTAAACTTCAGGGGAGTTTTCACAACCTAGCCACCCAGCAGCTCACCTTTATTAATGCATTTAGTAACATATGTCGGTATAAAATTACTGAAAATGGTCATTTTTTGAATGGCAGGTGTAATGATTATTCATATATTAAGTTTTTATAAAAAATATTTAAAATTATTTTCAGAAAATTAAAATTTGGTGAATATACGTTATGTCTAATGGGGGGAAAAAAGCGTTCGAGTATCTTTCTGAGGCACTGAAGAAGCGATCACTGAAAGGATTCCATGACTAATACCCCTGACCTTTTGCAGGATTATTTGGCTGCATATTTTGTATGTTTTATACAAAAGAGCACTCTGATTTTTTTTCTTTAGTTGGCATACATTTGGATACCAGTTGAAGTATTAGATTAGTCATTCTTAGCCTCTTTATAATATTGAAGGTATCAAATATTCTAAATCATCCGTGCTTTGCACTTCATCTGGGCGGTTTAAAAAAATAATAAATCTTTCCGTGCACATGTATGCCTGAAACTGTTCGATGGTGGGTATTCTCCACGACTCTGCCACAAGACTGTACTTACACAATAGAAGAGTGTCTTGCCATGTGTAAGTTATTTTATGAGTATGTCTTTAGTTTGAGGGCTAGGGAGAAGAAAAACATCTGAAAATATTATGTTTGCACTTTGCAGTGCACAGAATGATACTGCAACATGAAAATAAAAATATATAGTTGCAAGCTGAAATTTCCCCGGGCCCAAGCACCGGCTGTGCTGTCCACATGTTCCTGCTGATGAGATGGACCTCTATGTCACATTTGGGACTTGTGTGATGAAGCAGACATTTTTAATGAATATTGATTAATATCCAATCTTGATTAGAATTTTTATTACATTTGACGTATACCTGTATATTCACTCACATCTGGATTCTGAATCTAAAGCGCTGACTCAATCAGACCAAATAGTATCACTGTAAGCTCCATATTTAAAAAATGAAAATATAAAAAAATAAAAATATACTAAAATAATTGGTCCTTGTGTAAAGAATTTCAAACTTTCTGCAGAGATCATCCTCCTCATTTGGGGAGAGAGAGAAAGAGAGAGGGGGAGAGACTGTTTGCTGTTGAGACCAGCAGTGGAACATCCTGGCATAGTTCTAAAGCGCCAGTTCCGCCATTATAAAAGAGGGGGCCTTGGGCGTAGTCCGCTGGCAGTGGGACGCCGGACTCCATTTTGGCTCGGGGCCAGGGTGTGGGAGAAAAGGGGTCTTGCGGAACCTCTGAGACATGGATCGGGGCGGGGGGGCGTGGGGGGGTGGGGGGGGGGTGGTCTCAGACAGGAAGTCATTACCGCCATGGAGGTGTGAGCCGAAGTCAGCCCGCGCCCACAGAGCTGTCGTCCTGCTCATCCTGCTTTTCCTCCACACAGCCGGAGACAGCGCAGCTCAGGACTGCCAAGGAGAGACAAATGGATCTGCCTGTTAAATGTTAAACTAACCCGTGGGGCCTTAAGAAAAGTACTAATAAAATATTAAAGTGAATAACGCACCTTCTCCTACAAACCAAAATATCTATGAAGTTATTGAGTATGTTTATTTGATTAATATATAATGTGGATACATCTGTAATAATAATAATAATAATAATAATAATACAGTCTGTCATACTTTTGCGCTCAGTTCACTCTTGTCAGGTTTGCCATTATGAAATCTTTAGCAGCTCTGTGTGGTGTTCAGTAGCTGCACTGTTTCAGAAGGGCGTTTGTCCAAAAGCATCCTCTGCTGTAGAGAGCAAAGACTTGCAATCTTCCAAGTCCAGGGTGGTGGGGGGGGGGTCGGATCCCCATGCTGGACACAGTGGAGCACCCACACTATGAACCCCCAGATGGCACACGCTTTTCTTTAAAACTCACCTCCTGTTTCAGCCCAAACAGGCTGAGCTTTCAGAACGGACCCCAGACGAAAAGTGGGCTTTGATTCTGTTGGTTTCGGCGGGGGGGGGGGATGGGGGGGGGTGGCGGCAGGGGGAGGGATGACTCCTCCCCTTTCTCTTCCTCTGTGCGACTTGCCAAGCCAACGAGCCGTGACCCCTACCAGCCCACCACATCTGTGAACCCCAATACAGAATCAAGAGGTGTCTGTGTGTTCGTGTTCATGTGTGCGTGTGGGAGAGGGAGGCAGTATTTATGTGTGTGTGCGTGCATGCGTGTGGGAGAGAAATAGAGTGCGTGTGTGTGTGCGAGCGAGAAAGGATGAGACTGTATTTATGTTTGTGTACGAGTGTGGGGTTTTTGTCTGTCTGTGTGTGTGAGTGTGAGGGGTCGATAGAAAACCAATCCTTAAATCTGTACTTTCTTCCTTTCAGTCCTACCCCCCCCCCCCCCCCCCCCCCCCCCCCCCCCCCCCCCCCCCCCCCCCCCCCCCCCCCCCCCCCCCCCGCCGAGCGATTACAGAGCAGAACAGCGCTTTCTTCCTCCCCCTCTCCTTTGTTACAGGGCAGCCGAGGGTGCCCCGCCACTGCTCCAAAAAGAACAGGAGTCTGACTGCAGACGGCTTTTACAGGGTAACCAAGGGTGCCCCGCCACTGCTCCAAAAAGAACAGGAGTCTGACTGCAGACGGCTTTTACAGGGTAACCAAGGGTGCCCCGCCACTGCTCCAAAAAGAACAGGAGTCTGACTGCAGACAGCTTTTACAGGGTAACCAAGGGTGCCCCGCCACTGCTCCAAAACGAACAGGAGTCTGACTGCAGACGGCTTTTACAGGGCAGCCTCTCACCACCGAGGGCACCCCTCTGGCAGCAAGTGCATTTGTAATTGCTGTGTTTTGTTTTGGGGTTTTTTTTGGGGGGATACTTATCTATTTGTCTGGGAGGCGCTCTTACGTAGAGCCTTTCAAATGCACTGAGAAAAATCCACGGATGTGGTGTGATGATGTGCTCAGTTTTATCGTTATGTAATCCTTCTGAGAAGTTAATCTGTAATTTCTCTCGGGTGACTGTTACCAGATCTCCTCGTCTTTTGAAAGAATACCCGTGCTATTGCTCATAGGAAGGAAAACTTTAAAAAGAAACAGAACGACCTCTCGGGGTCGGGGGGGGGGAACTCTTTCAAAGAGTTTTGTCTCAGTTCTTTGGCTCTTCAGGCAGCAGTGTAATTTCTCCAGCCCCCTGAGTGTTTATTTAGAATGTTAGGCCGCATCAAAGAGCTGTTAATGAAGCAATTAATTTTCTAAACGGCTACATGTGCCAGTGTTGCTTTGCTCTAACATCAGCCTCCAGGAAAAACTTTTTCACCAAGCAAATGCGCAGTCAGTAGCCATAGCCCGTGATTTTATTAAACTGTCTGCTCAAGTGATCTAAATGAAATGAGTAGTTTGGGACGATGACATCACAAAACGGATTGGCTCTTGTTGAGCACGTGTGTTTTGAAGGTACACTGCATTGTGTTGTTCCTTAATGGGATAAACCTCTAATGATGAAAGACTATGTTCCAAACTACAGACAATTCCATTGTTTGTTTTTTGATAAGGGCACAGGTTGAAGGGGAGGAATATTACTTAAATAAATAACTGCCATATTACCCTGTGTTTCATTCCGAAGCCCCCGTGTGCATGCGGCGTGCTGTCTATTAGCAGCAGAGTTCCATTCATGGTGGCGATCTACACTAAGGAATACGGTAATCCCAGGGAACGGGTTCCTGGGTCAGTGAATTTGTGCACCTGCGTTTCTTCAGCCTTGTTCTGGGCTGTTTGACCGGTTTAAATGCCAGTGATTTATGACGTGGTGATACGCCCTCCTCCCCCATTAAACGCTGGGGGGGGGGGGGGGGGGGGGTTAGAGTTAGGGTTAGGGTTAGGGTTACTGTACTAGGGTTAGGGTTACTGTGCTAGGGTTAGGGTTAGGGTTAGGGTTAGGGTTACTGTACTAGGGTTAGGGTTAGGTTAGGGTTACTGTACTAGGGTTAGGGTTAGGGTTAGGTTGGGGTTAGGCTTAGGGTACTAGGGTTAGGGTTACTGTGCTAGGGTTAGGGTTAGGGTTACTGTACTAGGGTTAGGGTTAGGGTTACTGTACTAGGGTTAGGGTTAGGGTTAGGGTTAGGGCTTGTGTTAGGGTTAGGGTTAGGGTTGGGGTTGGGGTTAGGGTTAGGGTTAGGGTTAGGGTTAAGGCTATGGTTAGGGTTAGGGTTATGGTTGGAGCTAGGGTTAGGGTTAGAGCTAGGGTTAGGGTTACTGTACTAGCCTGGTTAGGGTTAGGGTTAGGGTTAGGTGGGTTAGGGTTAGGGTTTGGGTTGGAGTTAGGGTTAGGGTTAGGGTTATGGTTAGAGCTAGGGTTAGGGTTAGGGTTAGGGTTGGAGCTAGGGTTTGGGTTAGGGTTAGGGTTAGGGTTACTGTACTAGGGTTAGGGTTAGGGTTACTGTACTAGGGTTAGGGTTAGGGTTACTGTGCTAGGGTTTGGGTTAGGGTTAGGGTTAGGGTTACTGTACTAGGGTTAGGGTTAGGGTTAGGGTTATGGTTAGGGTTAGGGTTAGGGTTAAGGCTAGTGTTAGGGTTAAGGCTATGGTTAGGG